>NC_091990.1:88679442-88871720 GCF_044704955.1 Pristiophorus japonicus | reverse complement strand
GCCCCCCCTCTCCCTTCTCGCCCCCCCTCTCCCTTCTCGCCCCCCCTCTCCCTTCTCGCCCCCCTCTCCCTTCTCGCCCCCCTCTCCCTTCTCGCCCCCCCTCTCCCCCCTCTCCCTTCTCGCCCCCCCTCTCCCTTCTCGCCCCCCTCTCCCTTCTCGCCCCCCCTCTCCCTTCTCGCCCCCCCTCTCCCTTCTCGCCCCCCTCTCCCTTCTCGCCCCCCCTCTCCCTTCTCGCCCCCCTCTCCCTTCTCGCCCCCCCTCTCCCTTCTCGCCCCCCCTCTCCCTTCTCGCCCCCCCTCTCCCTTCTCGCCCCCCCTCTCCCTTCTCGCCCCCCCTCTCCCTTCTCGCCCCCCCTCTCCCTTCTCGCCCCCCCTCTCCCTTCTCGCCCCCCTCTCCCTTCTCGCCCCCCTCTCCCTTCTCGCCCCCCCTCTCCCTTCTCGCCCCCCCTCTCCCTTCTCGCCCCCCCTCTCCCTTCTCGCCCCCCCTCTCCCTTCTCGCCCCCCCTCTCCCTTCTCGCCCCCCTCTCCCTTCTCGCCCCCCTCTCCCTTCTCGCCCCCCTCTCCCTTCTCGCCCCCCCTCTCCCTTCTCGCCCCCCTCTCCCTTCTCGCCCCCCCTCTCCCTTCTCGCCCCCCCTCTCCCTTCTCGCCCCCCCTCTCCCTTCTCGCCCCCCCTCTCCCTTCTCGCCCCCCCTCTCCCTTCTCGCCCCCCTCTCCCTTCTCGCCCCCCCTCTCCCTTCTCGCCCCCCCTCTCCCTTCTCGCCCCCCCTCTCCCTTCTCGCCCCCCTCTCCCTTCTCGCCCCCCCTCTCCCTTCTCGCCCCCCCTCTCCCTTCTCGCCCCCCCTCTCCCTTCTCGCCCCCCCTCTCCCTTCTCGCCCCCCCTCTCCCTTCTCGCCCCCCCTCTCCCTTCTCGCCCCCCCTCTCCCTTCTCGCCCCCCCTCTCCCTTCTCGCCCCCCCTCTCCCTTCTCGCCCCCCCTCTCCCTTCTCGCCCCCCCTCTCCCTTCTCGCCCCCCTCTCCCTTCTCGCCCCCCCTCTCCCTTCTCGCCCCCCTCTCCCTTCTCGCCCCCCCTCTCCCTTCTCGCCCCCCTCTCCCTTCTCGCCCCCCCTCTCCCTTCTCGCCCCCCCTCTCCCTTCTCGCCCCCCCTCTCCCTTCTCGCCCCCCCTCTCCCTTCTCGCCCCCCCTCTCCTTCTCGCCCCCCTCTCCCTTCTCGCCCCCCCTCTCCCTTCTCGCCCCCCCTCTCCCTTCTCGCCCCCCCTCTCCCTTCTCGCCCCCCCTCTCCCTTCTCGCCCCCCCTCTCCCTTCTCGCCCCCCCTCTCCCTTCTCGCCCCCCCTCTCCCTTCTCGCCCCCCCTCTCCCTTCTCGCCCCCCTCTCCCTTCTCGCCCCCCTCTCCCTTCTCGCCCCCCCTCTCCCTTCTCGCCCCCCCTCTCCCTTCTCGCCCCCCCTCTCCCTTCTCGCCCCCCCTCTCCCTTCTCGCCCCCCTCTCCCTTCTCGCCCCCCTCTCCCTTCTCGCCCCCCCTCTCCCTTCTCGCCCCCCCTCTCCCTTCTCGCCCCCCCTCTCCCTTCTCGCCCCCCCTCTCCCTTCTCGCCCCCCTCTCCCTTCTCGCCCCCCCTCTCCCTTCTCGCCCCCCCTCTCCCTTCTCGCCCCCCCTCTCCCTTCTCGCCCCCCCTCTCCCTTCTCGCCCCCCCTCTCCCTTCTCGCCCCCCCTCTCCCTTCTCGCCCCCCCTCTCCCTTCTCGCCCCCCCTCTCCCTTCTCGCCCCCCCTCTCCCTTCTCGCCCCCCCTCTCCCTTCTCGCCCCCCCTCTCCCTTCTCGCCCCCCCTCTCCCTTCTCGCCCCCCCTCTCCCTTCTCGCCCCCCCTCTCCCTTCTCGCCCCCCCTCTCCCTTCTCGCCCCCCCTCTCCCTTCTCGCCCCCCCTCTCCCTTCTCGCCCCCCCTCTCCCTTCTCGCCCCCCCTCTCCCTTCTCGCCCCCCCTCTCCCTTCTCGCCCCCCCTCTCCCTTCTCGCCCCCCCTCTCCCTTCTCGCCCCCCCTCTCCCTTCTCGCCCCCCCTCTCCCTTCTCGCCCCCCCTCTCCCTTCTCGCCCCCCCTCTCCCTTCTCGCCCCCCCTCTCCCTTCTCGCCCCCCCTCTCCCTTCTCGCCCCCCCTCTCCCTTCTCGCCCCCCCTCTCCCTTCTCGCCCCCCCTCTCCCTTCTCGCCCCCCCTCTCCCTTCTCGCCCCCCCTCTCCCTTCTCGCCCCCCCTCTCCCTTCTCGCCCCCCCTCTCCCTTCTCGCCCCCCCTCTCCCTTCTCGCCCCCCCTCTCCCTTCTCGCCCCCCCTCTCCCTTCTCGCCCCCCCTCTCCCTTCTCGCCCCCCCTCTCCCTTCTCGCCCCCCCTCTCCCTTCTCGCCCCCCCTCTCCCTTCTCGCCCCCCCTCTCCCTTCTCGCCCCCCCTCTCCCTTCTCGCCCCCCCTCTCCCTTCTCGCCCCCCCTCTCCCTTCTCGCCCCCCCTCTCCCTTCTCGCCCCCCCTCTCCCTTCTCGCCCCCCCTCTCCCTTCTCGCCCCCCCTCTCCCTTCTCGCCCCCCCTCTCCCTTCTCGCCCCCCCTCTCCCTTCTCGCCCCCCCTCTCCCTTCTCGCCCCCCCTCTCCCTTCTCGCCCCCCCTCTCCCTTCTCGCCCCCCCTCTCCCTTCTCGCCCCCCCTCTCCCTTCTCGCCCCCCCTCTCCCTTCTCGCCCCCCCTCTCCCTTCTCGCCCCCCCTCTCCCTTCTCGCCCCCCCTCTCCCTTCTCGCCCCCCCTCTCCCTTCTCGCCCCCCCTCTCCCTTCTCGCCCCCCCTCTCCCTTCTCGCCCCCCTCTCCCTTCTCGCCCCCCCTCTCCCTTCTCGCCCCCCCTCTCCCTTCTCGCCCCCCCTCTCCCTTCTCGCCCCCCCTCTCCCTTCTCGCCCCCCCTCTCCCTTCTCGCCCCCCCTCTCCCTTCTCGCCCCCCTCTCCCTTCTCGCCCCCCCTCTCCCTTCTCGCCCCCCCTCTCCCTTCTCGCCCCCCCTCTCCCTTCTCGCCCCCCCTCTCCCTTCTCGCCCCCCCTCTCCCTTCTCGCCCCCCCTCTCCCTTCTCGCCCCCCCTCTCCCTTCTCGCCCCCCCTCTCCCTTCTCGCCCCCCCTCTCCCTTCTCGCCCCCCCTCTCCCTTCTCGCCCCCCCTCTCCCTTCTCGCCCCCCTCTCCCTTCTCGCCCCCCCTCTCCCTTCTCGCCCCCCCTCTCCCTTCTCGCCCCCCCTCTCCCTTCTCGCCCCCCCTCTCCCTTCTCGCCCCCCTCTCCCTTCTCGCCCCCCTCTCCCTTCTCGCCCCCCCTCTCCCTTCTCGCCCCCCCTCTCCCTTCCCTCCCCCCCTCTCAGTTCTCCCTCCCCCCCTCTCAGTTCTCCCTCCCCCCCCTCTCAGTTCTCCCTCCCCCCCCTCTCTTCTCGCACACCACCCTCTCTCTTCTCGCACCCCACTTTATCTCTCCTCCCCCCTCCTTCTCTCTCTCTCTCTCTCTCTTTCTCTTCTCTCCCCCCCCACTCCCAGGTGCTGCAGTAGGCGAGTAGAAATAATTTTTTTATTTATTGAGTGATTTTTTATTATTTAAAAAAAAATGTCTTTTTGATTGATTTATTGGTTTATTTATTGATTTATTTATCATTTATTATTGATGATGGCTCTTTATTTGTACTAGTGAAGTGCTTAATGTTCCTCCCCTCCCCCACATCTCTCGTTCCCTACGCCTGCTTTGTAATCTAAGCCTGATTTCTAAGTGTAGGCAAGGTTTTTCTGAGCGTACAAAAATCTAAACTTACTCCATTCTAAGTTAATTTGGAGTAAGTTTTTACTGCCTAAACTTGCAAAACAGGCATAAGTGGCTGGACACGCCCCCTTTTGGAAAAAAATCTGTTCTAAAATGAAACTGTTCTAACTTACTAGAACTGGAGCAAACTAAATGCCGAGAATTGCAATTTCTAAGATACTCCATTCTAAACTAGTTGCTCCTAACTCAGGCCGAAACTTGACCCCAATATGCTAAGTAAGCTTATGGCAACATTTTTTTTTAGTTTTCCCCAATGACACTTGACTTTGTTGGGGTACATTTCTATGACAGTACGTTTTGGCATGCTACTCCATGATTGAGGACATCATAGCCGAACTTAATCCTTTGTAGTGGAGTATTTAAAATAAACACTTACCAGGTCTGAGTTTGAAGATTCTAGTCTTTATTTTGCACCAGTGGGGACCTTGCCTGCTGGTTGTCTGTAACCTGGCCTCTCCAATGATACAAAGTTCCAAACAACCTTTTATACACTTAATGATGCATGTCAGCCCCCATGCTCTTTAATTGGCCCAAAGCCCATGTGCACAATTGCTGCTTGACGAATTCCCTTTCATGTCTCACAATCATTCGCCTATATCTCATACCAAATAGAGCTTTTCCAATGTGTCACTTTTGACTCCTTGCCCTGTTTAACTGCCCCTCTGGGCCTCCTGTGGTTCAATAGTTTGGCTATTTGTAATTGTCCTCAGGTTACACAGCTTATAACAATGAATCATTCTGACATGTTATTTCCCTTTAAACACCTTTAGAAAGTTGACCACTACAAAAGCCTATGTCAGCTCGTTTTAGTTCTGAGATCCATTTTTAACCCTTTAATTATAACAGAGCTCGAAAGCCCCACTTCAGTCCCCCTTTTGGTACTTGGCTACCCAGCCCAAGATTACCAACCTAATTCTATTTCATCCTGTGTCCCCTGCTCCATTCTGTGGTGATCAGCCACGCAGTTTGGGAGACTCGGGACGTGACCTACGTCTCAAAGTATTTCAGAGTACTCAGCTAACAACTTTCGCTGTTCCATAATTAAAGTTTTTGCTTTCCTTCTCCATTGCCTCTTTCTGCATGCCATGCATAACCCGATTCTCCATCCGACAGCTAGCCCTAACTGTGTGACCACCAATACATGAGAAGCTATATGAATCCACGGATGGATATTCACATTCATTCCCCAATTCCATACATGTTCCCACTATTGAGTGTCTTCCAGGGCTTCTTCAATGTCCTTTTGAATGCTGTATGGAATCTTCCAGTATGCTTTTCTCAGTGTCCTTTTTCAATTGCGTCAAATGTTCTTTGAGATGTGGAATGTCTTGCCAACTTGGTATCTCATATTATTCCATTTTATCATCCCATCTCGGGTTGTTTAAAGTGATGTTCTCGATGCGTTCCTCTCTTCGTGGGAATAGGTATTGATGGCCTAGTTTGACCACAGCTTTAGGTGTAAAACAGAAATTAGGTTGTGGGATCGCACATTCAGCACTACCATATTCGTACTTAGTTTTTTTGGTGGATATGCAGTACGTCCCATCATCCCGGGCTGCCACCTCAGTCCCTCCATGACTAAGGGGACTGATCTCCAACGTTTTAGGCTTGCACTACCCAGGTAGTCCCACTTTGGTCAGATTCAATATTACAGGTACCACTTCATGATGCACATCATGGTACAATATCATGTGAGTTGAGATTACCATTAGCTCATTTATTGGCCCTGGATGTGTTTATGACAAACAATTCGCTTTTCCCACAAATTTGTTTATTCATTGGAGAAGGAGCCTTTGGGCTCTACAGCTTGTACAACTGCTGTCCTTGCACCCCTTGATATAATGGATGGTTATGGTGTTATGATTACCATGCCACTGTAAATACATAGAAACATAGAAAATAGGTGCATGGCTGATCATGCAACTTCAGTACCCCACTCCTGTCCCCTTAGCCGTAAGGGCCACATCTAACTCCCTCTTGAATATATCCAACGAACTGGACTCAACAACTTTCTGTGATAGAGAATTCCACAGGTTCACCACTCTCTTGGTGAAAAAGTTTCTCCTCATCTCGGTCCTATATGGCTTACCCCTTATCCTTAGAATGTGACCCCTGGTTCTGGACTTCCCCAACATTGGGAACATTCTTCCTGCATCTAACCTGTCCAGTTCCATCATAATTTTATATGCTTCTATGAGATCCCCTCTCATTCTTCTAAATTCCAGTGAGTAAAAGCCTAGCCGATCCAGTCTTTCTTCATATGTCAGTCCTGCCATCCCGGGAATTAGTCTGGTGGACCTTCGCTGCACTCCCTCAATAGAAAGTACGTCCTTCCTCAGATTAGGAGACCATAATTGCACACAATATTCAAGGTGTGGTCTCACCAAGGCCCTGTACAACTGCAGTAAGACCTCCCTGCTCCGATACTCAAATCCTCTCGCTATGAAGGCCAGCATGCCATTTGCTTTCTTTACTGTCTGCTGTACTATCTGCATGCCTACCTTCAGTGACTGATGTACCATGACACCCAGTTCCTCCCCTTTTACTAATCTGTCACCATTCAGATAATCTGCCTTCCTGTTTTTGCCACTGAAGTGGATAATCTCACATTTATCTACATTATACTGCATCTGCCATGCATTTGCCCACTCACCTAACTTGTCCAAGTCACCCTGCAGCCTCTTAGCATCCTCCTCACAGCTCACACTGCCACCCAGCTTAATGTCATCTGCAAACTTGGAGATATTACATTCAATTCCTTCGTCTAAATCATTAATGTATATTGTAAATAGCTGGGGTCCCAGCAGCGAACCTTGCGGCACCCCACGAGTCACTGCCTGCCATTCTGAAAAGGACCCGTTTATTCCCACTCTTTGCTTCTTGTCTGCCAACCAATTCTCTATCCACGCCAATACATTACCCCAAATACCATGTGCCTTAATTTTGTGCACTAATCTTTTGTTTGGGACCTTATCAAAAGCCTTTTGAAAGTCCAAATACACCACATCCACTGGTTCTCCATTATCCACTCTAATAGTTACATCCTCGAAAAACTCTCTAAGATTTGTCAAGCATGATTTCCCTTTCATAAATCCATGCTGACTTGGACCGATCCTGTCACTGCTTTCCAAATGCGCTGCTATTACATCTTTAATAATAACTGATTCCAGCATTTTTCCACCACTGATGTTAGGCTAACCGGTCTATAATTCCCTGTTTTCTCTCCCTCCTTTTTTAAAAAGTGAGGTTACATTAGTTACCCTCCAATCCATAGGTACTGATCCAGAGTCCATGGAATTTTGGAAAATGACCACCAATGCATCCACTATTTCTAGGGCCACTTCCTTAAGTACTCTGGGATGCAGACTATCAGGCCCTAGGGATTTATTGGCCTTCAGTTTCCCTAACACCATTTCCTGACTGACAAGGATTTCTCTCAGTTCCTCCTTCCCGCTAGACCCTCGGTCCCCGAGTATTTTCAGGAGGTTATTTGTGTCTTCCTTAGTGAAGACAGAACCAAAGTATTTGTTCAATTGGTCTGCCATTTCCTTATTCCCCATTATGAATTCACCTGATTCTGACTGCAAGGGACCTACATTAGTCTTCACTAATCTTTTTCTCTTCACATATCTATAGAAGCTTTTGCAGTCAGTTTTTATGTTCCCTGCAAGCTTACTCTCATACTCTATTTTCCCCCTCCTAATTAAACCCTTAATCCTCCTTTGCTGAATTCTAAATTTCTCCCAGTCCTCAGGTTTGCTGCGTTTTCTGGCCAATTTATATGCCTCTTCCTTGGATTTAACACTTTCCCAAATTTCCCTTGGTAGCCACGGTTGAGCCACCTTTCTTGTTTAATTTTAAGCCAGACAGGGATGTACAATTGTTGAAGTTCATCCATGTGATATTTAAATGTCTGCCATTGCCTATCCACCATCAACCCTTTAAGTATCATTCGCCAGTCTATCCTAGCCAAATCACGTCTCATATCATTGAAATGTCCTTTCTTTAAGTTCAGGACCCTAGTCTCTGAATTAACTGTGTCGCTCTTCATCTTAATGAAGAATTCTACCATATTATGGTCACTCTTCCCCAAGGGGCCACGCACGACCAGATTGCTAATTAATCCTCTCTCGTTACACAAGTCCCAGTCTAGGATGGCCTGCTCTCTCGTTAGTTCCTCGACATATTGGTCTAGAAAACCATCCCTTATGCACTCCAGGAAATCCTCCTCCACAGTATTGCTACCAGTTTGGTTAGCCCAATCAATATGTAGATTAAAGTCACCCATGATAACTGCTGTACCCTTATTGCATGCTTCCCTAATTTCCTGTTTGATGCCATCCCCAACCTCCCTACTGCTGTTTGGTCTGTACACAACTCCCACTAATGTTTTCTGCCCTTTGGTGTTTCGCAGCTCTACCGATATAGATTCCACATCATCCAAGCTAATGTCCTTCCTTAGTATTGCATTAACCTCCTATCCTATACCCTCGGCCGTCCCTACTTCTACCATTCACAATATGTCTCTTACAACTTTGTGAGATTAGCGGCGTTTGCGAGGCATGTCTGTGGATAGGAGGTTGTTCCAGATCTAGGACCCAAGGAGATTTTTCCAGTGTCCTGTCCACTTCCCTTTGGATCATACTGTACCTGATTAGGTGGGGGTATCCCATTAGACACCCCTTCTTCCTCATCCTGCTGGAGAGGACGAATCCCACTTCCCATGTTCATAACCGTTTCCTCTTGTCACGGTACTTTTTGGTGAACTGAAAAAAAACTTTATCTGGTTAATATAAAACCATTTAATACTACTAGGTAAGAGGGCTGCATATACCATGGGACTAGCTTTATCAACGATATTATACGGTCCCTTGTACTGGAGTTCAAAAGTTCCACCCTGGCATAGTTTTGTTCCTTCCTGCTTTTTTAAAAAAACGGTCACCGTAACAACTAACTTCGCTCCTTATTTCTTGCAGTACAAAGGGCCCCTCTTTCTCCACATTTCACACGTCACTTTTGTCCGAGTTTGTTGCAGTTATAACAGATTTTGGGGTTTCCTACCACCCCTACGGTTTCTAATTAATGGGGGCTGTTGGCTGTTGTTCCTTTTCGTGTGTCCTGATGCCATCACACCTACTGTCAGTTTATTTTGTCGCTTTCTCAGTCAATAGTCTAGTCCATATACTTAATTCATAATACGCGCGAGTGACTAAAATAAGGGCTTTCTCCTAGTTTTGTTTCTTTTCTGACACCCACCATTTTCTTTGTTCAGCGGGTGGGTCATCTGGTTTCCAATTTTGTTTAATCATTATTTCAATTAGTTTTCAATTTTTGTCTGTTAGGTACCATGGCTGTTGGTTGTCAGCTATACGTCCCTTACTTACTTGCCCTGAGTAAGACTACTACTTGTAACCCATTGGTTGTCAGTGGTCCCTTACTTACTCCTCACGAGTGAGATCGTCACTTGCAACCTATATCAGTTATCAATCGCAACGTTACACAGGCACACTTCTATATAACCAATCGTAATTGTTTCATCTGGCATCTTCCGCTGACTACTTGAAATCTCGGCCAGACCTGCAGATTCATATCTCTCAGGCAGCTGATACCAGACAGATTTCTACCCTTGTCCTAACTGGTAATTAAATATGGTAATTAAAACGTACTCATGTCTTTGACATGGCTTCCATCTGCCGGTGTTCGCCGTCCGCTTGAGATCCTGCCGACTACGCCAATTGTAGCGGAGTATTTAAAATAAATACTCAACACCAGGTCTGAGTTCGAAGATTCAAGTAGTGTTTATTTTGCTCCGGTGGAGAGCTTGCCTGCTGGTTGTCTGTAGCCAGACCTCTCTCATGATACAAAGTTCCAAGCAACCTTTTATACACTTAATGATACATGTCCGCCTCGTGTATTGCCCCCCTATGCCGTTTAATTGGCACGTGCACAATTGCTGCTTGATTAATTCCCTTTCACGCCACACAATCATTCACCTATATCTCATACCAAATGGAGTGTTTCCAACGTGTCATTTTTGACCCCTTGCCCTGTTTAACTGCCCCTCTGGACTTCCTGTGGTTCAACAGTTTGGCTATTTGTAATTGTCCTCAGGTTACACAGCTTGTAACAATTAATCATTCCGACTTTTATTTCCCTTTAAGCACCTTTAGAAAGTTGACCACTACAAAAGCCTATGTCAGCTTGTTTTAGTTCTGAGATCCATTCTTAACCCTTTAATTATAACAGAGCTCGAAAGCCCCACTCCGATCCTACCCTTGTCTCTGTCCATAAAACACATTCACACTTTTCAGGAAGAACCCTGGCTAGTCCTTCCTTCTCTTGCCCAGGGCACTGATGTCAATTGTAGTGCTTCTACTGCTGCCCACACCGCAATAGCTGAAGCAGCATTGAATGGAAATTGAACATGGGACCTTCTGATCTCTGTAGAATAGTGCCATAATAAGTAGTGTATTTATCTACTAGATGGAGAGACCACAGTCAGGCCATTCCAGCCATTAAAATGTGAATGGTTTTATAGTGAGCCATCAAAATTTGCTTATACGTACCTTTAAACGACCGTCTTTTTTTTGAAGGGGCTTTGAGCCAACTATTTTGTTGTATAGTCAGGGCTCATACTTGACTGGCACTAGACCACCTCTTCCCGACTGGCTTTACAAACTGTGTGCTGACATACATTTGTCTGTTTATATGCTATTTCTGATGTTGCATTTGCATCTAAGAAAGTATGTTGCTCATGCCAAACGTGCAGTAGAAAGAAGGAATTTGCATTCCATTTAGATCCTTTCATGTCCTCTATCAATGTTGTTTTGTGGGCAATTGCACACAGCTAGGTTCTACAAACTGCAGAGAGATAAATGACTAGATATTCTGTTTGACAGTGTTGGTTCAGGGATAGGTATTGGTTAGAACACCAGGAGAGTTCCCTGTTGTTTTTCAAATAGTGCCATGGGATCTTTTACGTACATCTGAGCAAGAAGACAGGCCTCGGCTTAGTTTTTCAGCTATAAAACGGCACCTCCGACAACGCACAACTCCCTCAGTACTGCACTTAAATATGAAAGGAACCTAATTGATGAATTTAATATGGATTTAGTTCCTTTATAAGAGAAATATGTTTGTGAGTTGCTATGCTAAAACAATAATGTTCATATTGAGACTCAAGAAAGACTTGATGTGGTATTGGTAGTGAAACAAGTGTCCTTAATTTTTGTTACTTGCTCTTGATTCTTATGGGCCAAGCCTCTGGTTTAGAGATGTCTACCATTGCACGCAAGTGTTATGAAATACATTTAAACTTGAGGATAAATTTTACCTAAATGAATTTCTGTAAACAAGCAGTAGTAATAACTCTTGAAACTGATTTTATAAAATGGATCTCTGATGGTATGATGGATTCACAACATTATCATATTTTTTGTTAAAGAACCCACTTTGTTTTATGATTTCAGAAATTGTGTAAATCAAGGTAGTTGTAAACAGCAAGTTAATGGCTAGTATTTTTAATGTTTGGCTGGTATTCTTTAGTCAACATCACATTACCAGATATGGTGCCTATATAGATGTCTACATAAGTAAACATGAGTACCTTGCTAGAAAAAACATATCAGTGAAATGAGTCTGACTAAACTCAAAACTATTTCTCAGTCATAATGGTTGTAAGCCCTTAGCAATACAGTAACTTTGGGTCGCAAATTCCGGCCTCGCTGGGCCCATACGAAGTGCGCACGGACCCGGCAAGGTCTGGCAAAAAGCGGTTTGTGGGGTGTGATGCGCATGCGCCAAAAGCTGACAAGATTTCTCTAGATAGATCCTCCGCATCCCCAGGAGAAGATGTCCGCACGGAAGAGATTGGACTATTTGCCCAACTCCTGCCCAGCGAATGACCTTCAAACTTTTACGCCTGGTAAAAGCAGACTCATAGCTTACTTTTGCCAGTTTTAAAACATATAAAAATTACATTTAACACTCATTTTTATATTAAAAACCCTGTCCATTAAGGTAAGTTTATTTTTAACACTAGTAAAACACATTAAAAACATTCTTAAAAAATATATATTTTTCTAAAACATTCAGTTACATTTAATTTCAATTAATTTTAAACATTTGAGGTGTATTATTTATTTATTATGCTGTGTTTCGGTGTTTTAGGGTTTTTTCTCATTTATAGTAATGGGAACTTGCACAATAAGTTTATTGCATAGTGATTGGTGGTCCAGGCTCACGTGACTCCAGCTTGTACATACCTCAGAGTCATCCCCCCATGCGCTGCGCAGTGAATCTAGGCCTCCGACCGGGATCTTGCATTCCTCCGGGACCACCAGGTACTTTTGTAGATTTTATTCGGGTTGGAGGCGTTAGTACGAAGGAAGCCTCCGACCACAATTTTCCCTCCTTTTTGTTTTTACCAATCTGTATAAGAAGGGAAAATTGAATATACAGCCAACACATGCTAACTCATAATGTCTGATTGCAGAATGGTATTGGCTGAAGACTGCTTGTACTCTTGGCCAGGTATATTTGCCCTGATTTTGCAATCAGTGGTGAACGAATGGTGTGAGCCGTTCATGACATTTACAATTGTCCAGAGACTTTCTATGGGCTTTTTGCATGGGAACTTGCTGCAATTAGAAAGCCATTTTCACGCAGCATCCTCTACAGGGGATCTGGAACCTGTGTGAACAGGAAAAGCAATGATTAAGGAGATAAAGAGATCAGATTGAAGAATCCTTACTGAGGCATGCAGAGATTGAACCAGGAAGTGTCGGTTAGAATATTGAATTCAATGCCAAATCATGTACAGAATGCGAAATAAGGAGAGGGTAAGAAAGACGGGATTATGGGCTCAAATTTCCCCAGGAGTTGCCCCGCTTTTTTTTGGAGCAAGTAACTTTTTTTGGAGTAACTTAAAAATCGCAAATTTCCCCATTTAACTTGCTCCAGTGTATGTCAGTTAGTTAGGTTTTTTTTTAGTTTCGTTTTTTTTCTCCAGAAGGGGGCGTAACCGGCAAGCCGCTTACGCCTGTTTTGGCCATAGAAGCAAATTTGGCCAGCTAAAAGTTACTCCAAACTAACTTAGGCCAGTGTATGTGGCCACTTTTGTAGGCACAGAAAAACCTTGCCTACATTTAAGAAATCAACGTAAGTAGCCAGAGATTGGGGGGAGGCAAGGTGAGTTAGAGGATTCTAAAGCACTAAACACCTTCACAGCATCAGCACAACATCAAAACAACTTCAGCACAACATCTTCACGATATCATCAAAAATAAATGGAAGATAAATCATCTACTGAAAATAGAGCAGTCCTGCCTTGCCGACTGCAGAACGCACCGGCTAGCCCTTCGGCCAGGACTAGGGGCGGCAGGCACGCATGACTGTAGGGGTGAAGGGTGGTTTTTTTTACAGTTGTTCCTAAATGTGTGGTGATAATGGAACATGATTCGGTTTTAATGCAAAAAATCTTTTATTGGAAAGTTTACAATGCACTTCCACAACAACAAGAACAACAGCAAAGAAAGGCTGCACCCATCTCTCACCCACATATCGGGGAGGTACCAGCGGATTGGAAAGCAGCTAATGTAACGCCTCTGTTTAAAAAAGGGGGCAGAAAAAAGGCAGGTAACTATAGGCCGGTTAGTTTAACATCTGTAGTGGGGAGAATGCTTGAAGCTATCATTAAGGAAGAAATAGCGGGACATCTAGATAGGAATAGTGCAATCAAGCAGTCGCAACATGGATTCATGAAGGGAAATCATGTTTAACTAATTTATTGGAATTCTTTGAGGATATAACGAGCATGGTGGATAGAGGTGTACTGATGGATGTGGTGTATTTGGATTTCCAAAAGGCATTCGATAAGGTGCCACACAAAAGGTTACTGCAGAAGATAAAGGTACGCGGAGTCAGAGGAAATGTATTAGCATGGATCGAGAATTGGCTAACTAACAGAAAGCAGAGAGTCGGGATAAATGGGTCCTTTTCGGGTTGGCAGTCGGTGGTTAGTGGTGTGCCACAGGGATCGGTGCTGGGACCACAACTGTTTACAATATACATAGATGACCTGGAAGAGGGGACAGAGTGTAGTGTAACAAAATTTGCAGATGACACAAAGATTAGTGGGAAAGCGGGTTGTGTAGAGGACACAGAGAGGCTGCAAAGAGATTTAGATAGGTTAAGCAAATGGGCTAAGGTTTGGCAGATGGAATACAATGTCAGAAAATGTGAGGTCATCCACCTTGGGGGGGAAAAAAAACAGTAAAATTATTTGAATGGGGAGAAATTACAACATGCTGTGGTGTAGCGGGACCTGGGGGTCCTTGTACATGAATCCCAAAAAGTTAGTTTGCAGGTGCAGCAGGTAATCAGGAAGGCGAATGGAATGTTGGCCTTCATTGCGAGAGGGATGGAGTAGAAAAGCAGGGAGGTCCTGCTGCAACTGTACAGGGTATTGGTGAGGCCGCACCTGGAGTACTGCGTGAAGTTTTGGTCACCTTACTTAAGGAAGGATAGACTAGCTTTGGAGGGGGTACAGAGACGATTCACTAGGCTGATTCCGGAGATGAGGGGGTTACCTTATGATGATAGATTGAGTAGACTGGGTCTTTACTCGTTGGAGTTCAGAAGGATGAGGGGTGATCTTATAGAAACATTTAAAATAATGAAAGGGATAGACAAGATAGAGGCAGAGAGGTTGTTTCCACTGGTCGGGGAGACTAGAACTAGGGGGCACAGCCTCAAAATACGGGGGAGCCAATTTAAAACCGAGTTGAGAAGGAATTTCTCCTCCCAGAGGGTTGTGAATCTGTGGAATTCTCTGCCCAAGAAAGCAGTTGAGGCTAGCTCATTGAATGTATTCAAATCACAGATAGATAGATTTTTAACCAATAAGGGGGTTAAGGGTTATGGGGAGCGGGGGGTGGGTGGAGCTGAGTCTGTGGCCGGATCGGCCATGGTCTTGTTGGGTGGCGGAGCAGGCTCGAGGGGCTAGATGGCCTACTCCTGTTCCTAATTCTTATGTTCTCATAGGGGCGGTGATGGTGGTGGGGGGAGCTGGGGGCCCGGCTTGGGTCTCAACAGAGGCTGGTGTGCGGATTGCAGTGGGAGTGGCATTTGATTGTCAGGCCTGTGTGCCCTTATTGCAGCAGCTAGCTCCCTCATGGCCACTGCCATCATTTGAATTCCCTCTGAAATGCCCGCCCTCAGTTCCTGTCTCAGTGCTTATATTTGTCCCGACAGTGTCAGGGAAGGGCATTGGACTCCTCACCCAATGACATAATCTGATTAACATCTGATGAAGACTGCATCTCGGGAGAGACTGATCGGCTTCTCCTTCCTCTTGCCATGGGTCTACCTAGTGGCACCCCTCCAGTGCGACGCGCAGGCTGGGACGGTGGGGCCCTGGGTGTTCCAATCTGCATTCCACCACCGCCACTGGGACCCGCAACCTCGGAAGGTGTGAAACCAAGGAATGTCGTGGCAGAGCTCGTGGAGGTGTCTGGCAAAAGTGATGCCCTGTACCATGGACTGATCCATATCATGATCAGCATTCTCCCGTGACCACAGATCCATGGACCCCTCCTCCCCCCCCCCCACCTGCCTTGGTCTGGAGCGGATGCATCTGGATCTTCTTGTTGACCTTCAGGATGTTCAGGATTATCATCTTCTGCAAAATACAACAGGTCAGTCAACTGGATAGCAGGAAAGGAGGGGGCAGGATGAGTGGAATGAGTAGTCTCACGGGTAGCAGGCCAGTCAGCAGGTTGATTTGAAGGGCGACGATTGACCCTCACCATCACCTGTGGGCCCAGCTTGTGCAGAGCTGATTCTTTTTCTGCAGGTGTGACTCAACAAGGCAGCAACCCTCTGTTCCAGGGGTGATAGTTGGTGCAGATTTGGCTGCCCTCCTCCTGTTCTAGTTCTTTCCCTTTTGTTGTCGGCCAATTTCTTCTGCAAAGATGAAAATATAATTTTTGCCACATGGTGAGCTTCTGATGACAGTAACAATTGCAATTCCATTTAAAACCCAAGTTAATCATTCACTACTTGACCAAAGTCCTGCCATTTCTTTTTACACTGGCTTCCGGTTCTTGCGGTATTCACCCCTGTGGAGAATTCTTCTGCAACTAGGTTCCAGTATCTCCTCATTTCTTTGGGTGGAACTTTTGTGGGATCACTCTTACTGATATCCAACTCCTGCCACCTGTCCTCAATGACAGTGACTAGCTTCTCCACTTCCTCATGCAAGACGTTCTTTGTTCTTGTTGCATACTCTTGCATCATTGGTGTATCGGATTCACACTCGGGTAATGTTGAAAAAACATAGTTCTCACCTTGCATGCACCTACGCAGCACTCCTTTCCACTCCCTCAGCCATCAAAAATCAATATTAACACCTTACCTTCCAATATGGCTCACTGCCGATGCTGCTGATGCACTGAGGACGCTCTCCCTTTAAATGGCCGATTGCCAAGGTTTCTGGTCAATTGTGCATGCACGCACGCTTCAACACGCAGTGTGCACGCACAAATGGACATGCGACCCCTGCCAGCACTCGAAGACATGCTGGGCCCAAGCCCCGCCCCCTTGCCGGCTGCGCTGAGCAAGCGCGACCCAAGCTCCGCCCCCCGCAGGTTTCTCAGCGCCACGCCACGGGACCACAGGGATCCAGGAGCGGCCAAATGATCCCAGTAAGTTTTCAGCGCGTTTTCTCCATCATGAAATCGGCGCACCACGTCTAACTGCGCCATTCTAGGTGGCTGGGGAAATTTGGGCCCTAAGAGAGAGAGCTAAAAGAGATTAAAAGGTTTTCTAAAAATTAACATTTTTTTTATTTTGTTAAGTCGCTACGAATAATTAAAATGTGAAGGAATGAGACTTCACACTTGTAAAACTTAATTTTCAGTGCCATAGAGGATGTTTGGCAGTTACTAAGACTTGCCATGCCGTTAAAAATTTACTTGCACTGGAATGGACAAGGCCTGACTTTTTCTTGCGTATTTACTGTGTATCCCATAAGTACTGCTACTTGATGCCCTTCCACGTGTTCATGACCGAGTGTCTCTCTGAGATACTGGTATAGCGTGGAAATGGCTTTCTAATTACAGCGATTCTGGAGCAGCAGGGTTACTTGGACAGCAACTTCCTGATTTCCACATTTAACTGCGCAATTGCGGTCGCTGGAAGTTCTTGTCCAATTTACACTGTATTAATGGTGAGCGCTGTTGGCCTCGCCGTTATTTCTAAAGCAAAATCCGGGCTATTATGTAACACAGACTTCAGATGGCAGCAAAAGAACGGAAGAGAGAGACTGCAAAAGGAAATCTTTCTGTGCAACAGCAAGCGCATGATTCTTTTATTAATCATTCAACACAGGCCTCAAAGTAATTCTAAATATCGTTCTGCCATGAATGGGGCATTCTTTTTAATATGTGATCCATGCTTACATTACAGGTACCACATTTGAGTGCTGTTTTTTTTCTGGCTTTTAATTTTTCTTGCATTCCCAAAGCTTCTGCACATTTTTGGTTACTAAACCTTGGCCTCTGTTTGGGTTTGGACTAGGCAAAAGGCAGTAGCTGAATCTTGATTGGATACTTGGAACTATTTGTGTCTGTCCTGAGAACACTTGACACTATTTGTGGGTGGAAAGAGATATTGACCTTCCAAACCCTAGTGCATATATACAGATTTTGCTTTTTTTTAAGCCATATTTCATTTTTTTGTAGATAAAATGAATGAAAACTGGTCTTCAAAACAAATCAAAGACCAATTGGACCACAGGCAAGCAGGTGTGAAGGTGAAGATTGAGAAGGTTTTGCCTGAAGAGGAAGCAAAGTATGGGCAGTGGTAAGTGTAAAGTCCTGTCCCCTCAGTACAGATTCACACGAGGCATGTAGTGAAGTCAAGGTAACTCTGGACCTGCACCTTTATTTCACAGCTCTGGAATGCTGCACTTGCCTGAGACCTGTCCTTATATACCTGTCTCTTGCAAGTGCACCCCTGGTGGTAAGGTATGCTGGTGGTTACAGGTCATATCTTATTACAGTCATGTATAGCATGTTGGGATACAGTTATATATAATAATGTAAGATACATGACATCACCCTCCCCCAAGGTCTTATTGTCTTTATAGGTTCAGTCTCTCAGGTAGTCTACGCTCTTGCGTGGAGCGTCTGAGTTGTGGTTCAGTTGTTTGCCTTGGTGTCTGTTTTTGTTTGGGTGTGGTTGCTGGTATCTCGCCTGGGCTGTCTGTTTCGATTGGTGTGATTGTTGTTGACTCGCCTGGACTGTCTGTTGGGATTGCCTTTTCCTCAGCTTGTTCCCTCTATCTGTGGTGCGAGTTCCACATTGTAGTCTGCCTCTGGTTCCGCAGTATTGTTGGTAAATCTGCTTTTGACTTGGTCTGCATGCCTCCGGCAGGTTTTGCCATTGTCCATTTGTACTACCAGTAGCCTGTTTCCTTCCTTGCCCGTTACTGTCCCTGCGATCCATTTGGGACCCCTGCCATAGTTTAGTACAAACACTTTGTCCCCTATCTCATTCCATCTCCCCCTCAAATTTCTGTCATGGTACTCAGTCAGCTTACGGCGCTTTGCCTCAACGATTTCGTGCATGTCTGGGAGGATCAATGAGAGCCTTGTTTTCAAAGTCCTTTTCATCAACAGTTGCGCGAGGGGGAGTCCCAGTCAGTGAGTGCAGACGAGATCTGTATGCCAGCAGCAGTCGCGACAGGCGACCCTGCAGCATGGGACCTTGGATTTTAAACATGCCTTGTTTAATGATTTGCACTGCTCTCTCCGCCTGGCCGTTGGAGGCCGGCTTGAACGGTGCCGTCTTGACGTGATTTATCCCGTGGTCAATTATAAAGTCTTGGAATTCTGCGCTGGTGAAGCACGGACCATTGTCACTGACCAATATTTCAGGGATTCCGTGCGTTGCAAACATGGTTGCGAGGCTCTCCACAGTGGTGGAGGTTGTGCTTGAGTTTAAAATGGTGCATTCGATCCACTTTGAAAATGCATCTACAACTACGAGGAACATTTTGCCCATGAATGGGCCCGCATAGTCTACGTGCACCTGCAACCACGGTTTGATAGGCCAGCTGCTCAGTGGAGCCTCCCTGGGGGCATTGCTGAGTTGGGCACAAATGGTGCATCTTCGGACGCAGAGCTCCAAGTCCGCGTCAATACCAGGCCACCAGACGTGGGATCTGGCTATGGTCTTCATGAGAACGATCCCCGGGTGCTCGCAGTGGAGCTCCCGGACAAATGCCTCTCTGCCTCACAGAGGCATGACACTCGGCTGCCCCACATCAGGCAGTCTGCTTGTAGTGATAGCTCATGCATGCGCCTGTGAAAGGGTTTTAATTCCTTGGGACAGGCATCGCGAGCCTCTGCCCAGTCACCGGTTAGGACACATCTTTTTACTAAGGATAACGTGGGGTCGCTGGCCGTCTAGGCGCTGATTTGGCGAGCCATCATGGGCGAACCTGTGGACTCAAAGGCATTGATTGCTATGACTATCTCAGTCCTGTTCGCCAGACCCTTCTCGCCAGGGGTAGCCTGCTGAGCGCGTCGGCACAGTTGTCTGTGCCTGGTCTGTGCCTTATGGTATAGTCGTAGGACGCCAGCATGAGTGCCCATTGTTGAATTCGCACCGAGGCGTTGGCGTTTATTGCCTTGCTCTCGGATAGGAGGGACTTGAGGGGCTTGTGTTCGGTTTCTAACGCGAACTTGGCCCCGAAAATGTATTGGTGCATCTTTTTGACACCGTACACGCACGCGAGCGCCTCCTTCTCTACCATTCCGTACCCGCGCTCCGCCCGCGAAAGTGACCTGGAGGCATAAGCTATGGGTTGTAATTTGCCCGCACTATTGACATGTTGCAAAACGCACCCGACCCCATACGCTGACGCATCGCATGTGAGAACTAGCTTTTTACCTGGGTCAAAGAAAGTCAAAACACTGTTGGAACACAGAAGGTTGCGTGCCTTATTGAAGACGCGTTCCTGGGCGTCCCCCCAAAGTCAATCGCACCCCTTCCTGAGTAACACGTGGAGAGGCTCCAGCAGCATGCTTAAGTTCTGCATAAAGTTCCCAAAGTAATTGAGTAGCCCGAGAAAGGCACGCAGTTCTGATACATTCCTGGGCCTGGGTGCCAGGTGAATTGCTTCTGTTTTGGACTCTCTTGGGCGGATTCCATCAACGGCAATCCTTCTGCCCAAAAATTCAACCTCGGGTGCGAGAAACAGGCACTTGGATTTCTTGACTCGTAGGCCTACCCGATCCAACCGCTTTAGTACTTCCTCCAAATTACGGAGATGGGAGTCGGTGTCCCTGCCCATGATAAATATGTCGTCTTGAAATACAACCGTCCCCGAAATGGACTTGAGCAGACTCTCCATGTTGCGCTGGAATATGGCAGCTGCCGACCTGATGCCGAATGGGCATCAATTGTACATGAAAAGGCCTCGATGTGTATTGATGGTGGTGAGTAGCTTGGATCCCTCGGTCAATTCTTGCGTCATATACGCAGATGTGAGGTCTAATTTTGAGAAAAGTTTACATCCAGCCAATGTGGCAAATAAGTCCTCCGCTCTGGGCAGCGGGTACGGGTCCTGTAGGGAGACTCTGTTTATGGTAGATTTGTAGTCCCCATAGATTCGTACGGATCCATCAGGCTTCATGACTGGGACGATGGGACTTGCCCAGTCACTAAATTCCACAGGTGATATAATGCCTTCCCGCAGAAGCCTGTCTAGTTCGTGTTCAATCTTTTACCTTATCACTCTGGCCTTGTGATGGACCGGTCTAGCATCCTGTGTGATGTAGATTTTGACTTTGGCTCCTTTGAAAGTGCCCACACCTGGCTGAAAGAGATGTTCAAATCGCTTTATAACTGTTGAGCAAGAGGTCCGTTCCTCTAATGACATGACATGGACATCATCCCATTTCCAGTTTAGTTTTGCCAGCCAGCTTCTCCCCAGCAGTGCTCGGGGGTCTCCGGGGACAATCCACAGGGGAAGTCGGTTCACTGTCCCTTTGTGTGTGAGGACTGGTACGATTTCTTTGGTATAGGTCCTTAGTTTGGTGTCGACCCTTGTGAGTTTTGGTCTGTCTCTTTTATGCGCCCACAGTTGTTCAAATTGTTGAGCGCCCATGAGAGATTGACTCGCTCCCGTATCCAGCTCCATGTTGACAGATATCCCGTTGAGTAGGACCCTCATCATTATAGGAGGCGTCCTGTTGTAGGAGCAGCGGCCATTGATCGTGTTGACCCGCTGTACACCGGTGTCCCGGGTACTGCCCCCACCATCTTATGGTCCGTTTTCCGACCCATCCGATTCGTATACCAGCCGAGTTGCCGTTTTTTTGCACATGCGGGCCAAATGCCCTGTATATTCACAATTTCTGCAAACAGCCTGCTGAAATCGACATCCCCTTGACGAGTGCCCACCCCCACACCTCCAGCACAGACCTGTTCCATTGTTCAAAGAGTTCCCAAAGAATGAGCTGCATCTGGCTGATTTCTCTTGAGCTTCTCTCAGTTTGTAGTTGATTGCTCGCATTGTGGGTTGATGAGGTGTGAACGGCCGTTTCTGTGGCCCTTAATGGCTTCTGCCTGCTGTCGAGAGCCTGTTCTCCCGGTTTTGTCTGTGTGTGGGGGTAGCAGCTTGTTTAGTGCTGTGAACAACTTGTTCCAATATTTCGTTAGTTGTCGTACCTGCATTGTAAATCAACCTTGTTTCTTCTTCCCCTACCAAGAATGTCTGTGCAACCAGTGCTGCTGCCTCTAAGGTCAGGTTCTTGGTCTCTATGAGCCTATTCCTTCAATGAAAAAGTCTCTCAGCATTTCTCTCCTCAGTTCATCGGAGAACTCACACAAACTAGCCAACCTCCGAAGTTCCGCCACGAAGTTGGGAATGTTCTGGCCCACACAGCGTCTGTAGTTGTAGAACCTGTGTCTGGCCATGTGTAGGCTGCTCGCTGGCTTTAGGTGGTCTCTTACCAGTGTGCTCAATTCTTCAACGACTTGCTTGCTGGTTTCTCGGGTGCCAACAGATCCTTCATTAAAGCGTATGTTTTCGAGCCACAGCTGGTCAAGAGATGGGCTCTTCTCTTGTCTGCCTTATCATCGCCTAACCAGTCTTTGGTTACAAAGCTTTGCTGGAGCCTTTCTATAAAGTCCTCCCAATTGTCTTCCGCATTGTACTTTTCATCTGATCCGTTGTTCGCCATTCTGTGGATTCTGTAATCCCGTAACCCGTTGCCACTGTAAAGTCCTGTCCCCTCAGTATAGATTCACACGAGGCATGTAGTGAAGTCAAGGTCACTCTGGACCTGCATCTTTATTTCACAGCTCTGGAATGCTGCACTTGCCTGAGACCTGTCCTTATATACCTGTCTCTTGCAAGTGCACCCCTGGTGATAAGGTATGCTGGTGGTTACAGGTCATATCTTATAGTCATGTATAGCATGTTGGGATACAGTTATATATAATAATGTAAGATACATGACAGTAAGCAACAAAATAAACATCCACCCTGAAATCTGATACTGCTTCCACTTTAAAAAGTTTGAGTATAGGAATCTACAGAGTAGTAAACAAATTTATTCAGAAGCAATTTTAAACAGAAGTGACTAGCATAGGCATTAGTGAAGCATGCATTATTGCAGTTTACAGTAATTTAATAATGGAGTGGACTGAGCTGAATAGAGTTGCAGGTAATATGCCACTTGATGTAATATGTGCTTTGAAACACAAAAAGAATTAAATTACCCTTTTCACCTCCAATTTTCTTAAATGAAAGTTACGTTTCCTGTACTGTTTTTATTGCACTTTTGGAAACAGGTGTATTTTTAACAGTGCTTTTTTCAAGATGGGTAGTGGTACAGTACATACACTGTAGAAAATGCTGTTCACAATGCATATTTAATAATGTTGTTGAGTCATTTGTCAATGATTTATCAAGGCTCTTAACCACTTTAAGACATGCATTTTTCAGTAATTAAGCTGTGCATCAGGAGATTTTCTCAAAAGGAGCACAGAAGGTATTAAAGAAAGATGTGATTCAGTGATCATGCCCACCAGACTCTTGTAAATGGAGTGAGGAAGGAGCAAGTTAGCCTTGACAGGGCCAAAGGGCACACAACCAACAAGGACGTGGAGCATACACTGGGCATCGAAGACAGGAAAGATGATCAGTATTGTGTCATGCATCTGCGGAGCTTGTGATGAACTTAGGAAGAAAGTCTGACCTGAAGAGAACCGCTGTGGTAAGACAACTATTTTGAATTTCTAACAAAACAGAACCTGACCGTGATCTCTACATAAGTACCATAACTACAATACTTAACAGAAACTTAATTCCAAAAAAAACAAAGAATGTTAAGTTAAAATAGACCAGTCCATATATAGATATGGCTGCAAATGCATCTAAGATAGGTAAATACAGTGTGTGTATGTATGCATATATATATATATATATATATATATATATAGAAATAGCTCTCATCATTGCACAAGAACTGGCCAGAAGCTTAGCTTTAATGTGGTACTAGTTTAGCTAGCATATTTAAGGAAAATATATTTTAATATTTATCATGGCAGAGACACATTTGTAATTTTGCTATATAGTGTAATCACAATTAATGCATACCTTTTGCTTGAGGATAAGGTGCAATTTTATAACCTGGAGGTGATGGCACCCAAATCCAAGCTGTTACCCCATATAAAATGACAATGTTGTACATAGCATAGGAGGGGAGGAAAAGCTGGAAGACAGTGCCAAAGTGCCTGTTACTACTATAGGAATATTGAGATTGGTACCCTAACGAGAATATTTATCAAAGGACACCAGACAAATCTATAACCCCTCACCTTAACTCCTCAGCAAAGAACCAGCTGGGTTTACTGGCCAGTCTATGCCTAAGAGAGAATAATGTCTACAATTAGCTTGCTCAACTATCAACTAGTTTGGATTAATTTAGCATTTATACTACCAACCTTCCCTTAGGATGCGCACAAGCTACTGAGTGAATGAGTTTGCCATTCTTGTAAAATCATCAAAGAAGAACCCAGATATTAAATTCATGAACTAACAATTTTTTTAGTAATCTCAGGATCATAATTAGATGCATTTAAACAGACAATGTGTGTGCAAATTGTTTAGTAGAGAGGGCTAACTGACAAATAAATAATAGGTTGCAAAGGCAATTCAGTTATATCACAGTACTTCAACATTAACTGGCTTGCTGATCATCAGTTTACAATAGAGATCAGATTGCTGAAACTCCATTTTGAAGACCCATTTAAGGAAATTCTTGGGCATTTTCCATAGATGACTATTATGTTAGCACAGTATTATATTTTGTGTTTGCAATAATCTAGTTTTATAGCGATAGAGGAGTCATACAAAAGACACCCTATTTTGGCAGTGCTGTGGCATGTCACATAACCTAACACAATATTAACAATATGCCATATGTTCTTTTGACAGAAAGGCATTGTCATGAAAGAAGAGGCTGCACATTCAGACTGCACTCTCGTGGAAGAAAGCCAGGCTCTCGCAGGCAGAAATGTCATCAAGGCACTTTATACCAGCTCCACCTAAAGAAAGCACCAATCCAGAAATAATACCTAAGAGAATTATAATGGTTTTGAGAAATGATTGTTGGGTGAAGCACAGCACATGTGAGCAAGGGATATAATTAGTGGACAAAGTAAGGCAGGCTGGTATTATCCCTGGCATGGCCCACTGGCTCTGTTCGTCACTTCAGGAATTATACTTCATGGAACTTACTTTCAAATGACATGTTGCATTAAGATGAAAATATATGCAGCTCATTGGAATATGTGCATCATATGCTGATGGATGCTGTGGCATATTGAGAGTCTACTTCTGCAATCATTAGCAATGTGGTCAGTGGAGTAATGCAGAAGTTGTTTATCCAGCACTCTACCAAGGGATGGAACAGTTGTTTGACCACTTGATAATTGCTATGGAGGAGCATAGAAAAGACATAGCAGCCAAAATTCAGGGTCTCGGAGAGATCCGTTACTGCCCGTTTGCGGCGGACATTCGGCAAAATCGAATGGCCGCTGCTTTGGGGTCAACTGGCCGACCCGGCTGAAATTCAGGTTGGGAATTTTTGGCCTGGACCCCATTCCGCCCGATTCTGATGACCGCCGAAAGCGAGTCATCAGCTAGTACATCGCAGTTTTTAAATAAAAGAAAAACTTACCGATCGATATTCAGCTGAACTCGTCGAACCTCCTCCACGTGGTGCCCCCAACACGTTTTTCTGTCGGTGCACCCTCGGAAGAGTGAGTGCGGCCTGGCAGCGCGGCAGCCCTTAAAGGGGAGGGCCCAATGCCGTGAATGCAGTGTAAACATTTTTTCTCGATTGGCCTGCAAAATACTGCCCCCAGGTTCGGCCGGGCAGCCTGGCACCGTCTCTTGGATGCCAGGCCACTGGCCTGGCTGAACCCCTCCCTGGTGACCCAATGGCCGAAGATTTAAAATAACAGAATCTCGCCCCTTTAAACGGAGGGAAGAGAGTGTGACGGTACCACTACTCTGCCGCTGATTGACAGCAGCGGAGTTCCTGTCTGACCGATTTTCAGCCAGTCAGCCTGGTTTTAAGTCTATGACCCGTCCCCATTTCAAGTCATTTCCTGTTTTCAAAGTCCTGAATATGACTCTTCTGACCGCATCGGAGCACCCAGTGGTAGGTACCACTCTGAAAATCATAGGTGCGTCAGCTTTCTTGCGCACCTGAATTTCGGCCCCAATGTAAAAGCTCTTCCACTGATCCTGTTTTGTTATTATGGTCTTAAGAGGCAAATTTTATGGTCCACCTGGGCTTGAATGTCTAGTTGCTTGTTCAAAGCTGACCAACAGTGCAGTGAACTGAGTACCCACAATTTTGCAATGTCAGCTCAATGACATTGCAAACTCATAGCTGCTTGTGAAGCTTTAGCTTTGTGCAGGGAGCTAGCATGATGGGGAAACCATAAACCATGCTTCAGCTGAAATTTAAAGGGAAGTGGCCATTTAAAGGTAAGTGACCATTTTAGTGGGTATATATTATTACAGCTTTTAGGAAAGCTCAGGATACATTTGTGACCCTTTGGCATGGCCGGCTTTACAAAGGCAGAAGAGGAGACCAGAAAAAGAAGTCAGGAAAAATGAAGTGAAAGAAAATCCGATTTGAAAGCATGAAACAGAAGCTGTGAGGGCACAGTGCAGCATGTGACTTCCTGTTCCATGGCTGGCAAATTGGAGGTGCTACTGTTTCACTTATGTGTGAAGATGGTTGGCCTGTTGTACTCTCTCTTGTAGCCTCCCCAGAGGACAGCACTGCACCATTCTTGGTGATCAGCTGTGCATGCTATCTGCAGGATCTGAGAACAGATGTAGGAGAAGATGGCGCACCATAAGGAATCTGGCAATATAAGTCTACCCTACACTACCGTCCATCAACTGAATGACCCAAAATTGCATGCCACAAAGTGTTGCCTGCCAAACTGTTTCACATTTACTGTTTGCCCATGACGAATGCCACCCAGATTTAACAGCTGTCTCATTGCATCTTGTGCATAGTCATACCTAAGTAGGGCACACAAAAACAACAGCAACAACTTGCATTTATATAGCATCTTTAATGTACAAAACATCCCAAAGCACTTTACAGAGCATTCGCAAGAGGAACAGAAAGCTGGATGGAGGGAAAGTTTAGGAGGGGATGACTGAAAGCTTGGGAGAAAAGTTGCATTTTTGGAAGGTTTTTAAAGGAGGAAAGAAGTAGAGAGGCAGAAGGATCTTTGAAGCGAGAGCAAGGCGTTGGTGGCGGAAGGGCAGGGTGCACAGGAGTCCAATGTCTGGGGGAAAGATAGTATGTCTGGAGGTAGTTGTAGAGGTGGGGTTGAGTAAGCCCATTGATGGACTTGAAGACAAGATTGAGGATTTCAAATTGAATTAATTGGGGAACAGGGAGCCAGTGTAGATCTGAGCAGATGAGAGCGATGAACATGCAGAATTTAATGCAAGCACCTGCCTATTGTACAAGTTGTAGTTAATAGAGCTTGGACAAAGGAAGGTCGCAAAGGAGAACATTGAAATGATTAAATCTGTAGGTGAGAGAAGCATGGATTATTATTTTGGCAGCCGGGGGCTAAGCTAAGGATGATGATGTGGAAGTGGAAATAAGCTGTCGTTTTTGATGGAGAGAAAATGAAATTTGAAACATGGGGGCCGAAATTCACGAAATTAAGGCCTGTTACCGCCGTTTCGGCCTCTGATTTCTGGTCGAATGGCCGTCGCAAGCTAAATTAGGCAGTGTTTTTTTTCTGGTGGACCCCACTTCCACCCGCCACTGCTGAGCAGCTGTAAGTGCGTCATCAGTGCGTGCACCGCTGGGACCACCTACCTCCGTCCATATTCAGCTCGAAAAATCAAATTCCCACCAAGCGGTGCCCCAACCAGCTTTTTCTGTCGGTGCACCTTCTCTTCTCACTGCAAGCCATGACTGCGCGGCGGCCATTAAAGGCACAGGCCCACTGCCATGGCCGTCATTTTAATTTTTTTGCCAACCGACTTCTATGTTGGCTGGATTATTGTGCCCCCCAGGTGACAGCCTGGCACCTCCTCTTGTGTGCCAGGCCACCGACCTGGCCGAAACCCTCCCTGATAGCCCAATGGCCGATCCTAAACATTCACCGATTATCTCTCCTTTAAAGCAGGGACGATATGTGGTGATGCCGACGTGCAATGACGTCACCACCACTCCGCTGCTGAGCCCGCCTCATCGGACCCAGCAGTAAAAACTTTTAAAATCGGCCTGCATTTCGGCCCCATGGAGTTATGTCAAGGCAGCAGTGTGTGGCAAGCTCTCAAGAATTGTGGCTTTGGTCTTGTCATTGTTCAGCTAAAGGAAGATGTGGCTCATTTGAACAGCCTGAAAGCATCAAACTGATTGTGGGGCCAAGAGTAGTGAAAGAGAGGTAGAGTTGGGTATCAATAGCATACATATGGAAGCTTTACATCGGATATACGGCACAGAAACAGGCTATTCGACCTAACCAGTCCATACCGGTGTTGAAGCTCCACTTGAGCCTCCACCCATCCTTTGTCAACTATGTCAGTATAACCTTCTATTCCCATCTCCCTCATATGCTTATGTAGCCTCTCCTTAAATGCATCTATGCTATTTGCCTTAACTACTCGCTGTGATAACGAGTTCCACATTCCCGCCACTCTCTGGGTAAAGAAGTTTCTTGTGAATTCCTTATATAGATGGCCTCTAGTTATGCTATTCCCCACAAGTAGAAACACTCTCGCTGTTTCAACTCTATCAAAAACCTTCATAATTTTAAAGATGTCAATTAGGTCACCCCTCAGCCTTTTTTCAAACGAAAAGAAACCCAGCCTGTTCATCCTTTTCTGATAGGTATACCCTCGCATTTCTGGTATCTTTGTAAATCTTTCTTGCATTCTCTCCAGTGCCTCTATATCCTTTTTATAATATGGCGACCAGAATTGAATGCAGTACTCCCAAGTGTGCTCTAATCAAGGTCCGTTACAAGTTTAGCATAACTTCTACTTTTCAATTCTATCCTTCTCGAAATAAACCCGAGTGCCTGGTTTGCTTTTTTATGGCCTTGTTAACCCGTGTTGCTACTTTTAGTGATTTGTGTATTTGTACTCCGAGGTCCCTTTGCTCCTCTACCCCACCCAGACTCGCAACCTCCATATAATAGGGATAGTTAATAATCGTGTGAGCCTGGAGCAGCTGGAGGGAGATTTAAACATCAGCGTCTCCCTGACAACGGAGGCAGCTCGAGATTGGAGCTAATACAGGTCCTATCAAGAGGACAAAATGAGAAATAAAAAGTAATAAAACTATGACAAGGATGGAGGACAGTGATTGGTTCTTCCATATTAATTGGACAGGGAATGAATCTTAAAGAAAGCTAATTGATTTAATTTGATTCAGTTGCTGATTTTCTAATTTTAACTTAATTTATAATTGTGGTATATATTTAATTTTGTTTAATTATAATTAATCTTTGTTATACTGATTTTACTATTGTTTACTCCTTATTGTATTTACAATGAAATTTGAATTTTTTTCCCGTTTTTTTTGCCTGTGTCTATCAGCATGCGCATTTTGGCTGCCGCTTCGGACCCGAGCCTTTAACCTCTTTTTACACTTCCTTCTCACACTCTTTCTCTTTCCCTCAATGGTCAATATCTAACGTGTTGTAAAATTGTTGTGGAGCATCTTGGGACGTTTTACTACATTAAAGGCTCTATATAAATAAAAGTTATTAATAATAAGTGACCTCCGTATTTTTCCTACCAAAATGTAATACTTCACATTTATCTGTGTTGAATTTCATTTGCCAATTATATGCCGATTCTGCAAGATTATTCATGTCTTCCTGAAATTTGTTGCGGTCCTGCTCAGTATTAACTATCCCCATCAATTTGGTGTCATCCGCAAATTTAGAAATTGTGTTTTTGATTCCAAAGTCTAAACCGATAATGTCAATTGTGAACAACAGTGGTCCTAGCACTGATCCTTGTGGAACACCACTACCCACCTTCTGCTACTGTGAATAGCTACCCTTTGTCCTTATGTTTTCCTACCAAAGTGGATTAACTTCACATTTATTCACATTATACTGCATCTGCCATGTGTTTGCCCACTCACTCAACCTTGTCTAAATCGCCTTGCAGCATCTTTGCATCCTCCTCACAACTCACAATCCCACCTGGTTTTGTGTCGTCAGCAAACTTGGAAATATTACATTTGGTTCCATCATTCAAATCATTTATATATACAGTAAACTCTCGTTTATCCCGATCGCTCGGGGATTCGGCAATTCCGGGTAAACGAATTTTCCGTTAGGGCGAGTTTACATTTTAAAGCTGATATTTGAAGGCGATAGAGTCACTCACGAAGATTTAGTTCATGTTATCTGAACGTGAATGTAACAAAATACATGAAAATTGATTCTTAACGTCTCGAAATTAAAAATAATTTTTTTCTGTTAAAACTGAGCTTGATTTTTAAAATAGTGATCTTATATTTGCTTGTTTAAATGAATTCATTTTCTTCATTAAAATGTTGTGGATGATATGAGTTTGCAGAACCTCGTGAGAAGTAAAATGAGAATTCTCCTAAAAAAAAACAACGACATATTTCATTGCTTCTTCAGCACGTCTTTTTTTTCTTTTTCTTCAATTTCATTGTCTGAATCGTTCATCTCTTCATCAGATTTGTCTTTATTGGTGACTATGCCGATGAGTTTGTGCTACATCTGTGTCGATGTCAACATCTATCCACTTAGCAATGTCATCTTCTGCTAGGGATTAAAGTGCGTTTGTTTCGTGTGCACTGCTGACAATCTTAATGATTTCTGTGACAGCCTGTTTTTTATTAGCCCATACATAGAAACCTTCGAATTCTTCGTCATCAGAAGCGCTGTCTTTGAATATGACATTGGGACACAACTTGTGCCAACACCTCTTCAATGTAACGTTTTTTACTTCTTTCCATACCAGAGAGCATGCATAGATGGCATCTTTAATATTGTATGCTCTCTGGAAATCAGAGATTGATCGATCGCTATTAATCAATTTGCGCATGAAGTTATTCCTATCGTGGCACTTGAAGTTTTGTATGACACCCTGATCCATAGGTTGAAAGAGCGAGGTCACATTGGGGCAGATAGCATGCGAAGATGCTGCCACAACTGGACACTAATTTTGACTCATGCGGGTGTGCTGTGCAATTGTCCAGAAGCAGCACACATTTTCCACTAGGTCTGCCTATTTTCTTCATGTTTTCTCGAACTTGGGGGACGAATTCTGTTGAAAACATCCTTGAATATGTCCTTGTCCATCCATGCACTTTTCTGAGCCTTGTAGCTAAAGCACGTGGTTTCCTTGATTTGCCAATCACTAGAAGTGGAAGTCTATGTTCTCCAGAGGCATTGGCACAATTCAAGATTATTAACCTCCTTATTCATTTTGAAACCTGCTGCTTCCCTCGCCCCTGCTGCAGCCAACGTAGCAGTTGGCAAACACGTCCATAGTAAGCCAGTCTCATCAGCGTTGTGTATTTTGATCTGCGGTCAATTTCATTTCCTGCACCATTTCAGCAAATGTTCTTGAATAATTCTGTGCGGCCTCATTGATGATTTTTTTTTCTCGCCGGACACATCCAACTGGTGAATGCCGTGGCACTGCTTAAAATGTATGAGCCAGCCTTCTGAGAAAATGCACTCTTCAGCTAGATTCATTTTCATCTTGAAGTCCTTGGCCTTTGCTGTAATCATTGGCCCTGAAATTGCCACACCTTCAGACCATTTCAAAGAAAACCATTCATAAAGCACTTGGTCTAGTTTGTCAAGCTTCGGCTTTCGCAAATTCTTGTGGGACATTGCCTTCATGGGAGATTCAGAAGCGTTGGTGAAACTTTCTAAATCTTTCTTTTGCTTCTTGATATCGTAAATTGTTGATGATCCAACTTCATATTTGTCCATCAAGGTACGTACACTTCTGCCAGCTTCAGAGTTCTTTATAATTTCTAATTTCTGCTGAATGCTCAATACTTTTCGTTTCCTTTTCGTGCCACAAGACATTTTAAATTGTACACCCGACTACTTGAACTGCTTTCAATGCGTGTGACAGTTGAAAAGTGAGAAAGAAGTCCACACCTGCGTCAATTTATGTATAATTGATAATTGAAGTGAGCGAGATATTCACGTGTGACAGTTATTTTAAATTCAGTTACAGCGGGTTTTCCGCTAGATCCGTATCTGGATAAACGAGAGATGTGTATAATGTGAATAGCTGGGGCCCAAGCACTGATCTCTGTGGTACCCCACTAGTCACTGCCTGTCACCCCGAAAACGACCCTTTTATTCCTACTCTCTGTTTCCTGTCAGTTAACCAATTTTCAATCCATGTCAATACATTACCACCAATCCTATGTGCTTTAATTTTGCACACTAACCTCTTATGTGGGACTTTATTAAAGGCTTTCTGAAAATCCAAATGCACTATATCCACTGGTTCTCCCTTATCTATTCTATCAGTTATTTATCCTCAAAAAACTCCAATAGATTTGTCAAACATGATTTTCCTTTCATAAATCCATGTTGACTTTGTTTAATCCTGTTGATATTATCTAAGTGTGCTGTTATCACATCCTTTATAATAGACTGTAGCATTTTTCCTACTTCTGATGTAGTTCCCCGTTTTCTCTCTCCCTCTTTTTTTAAATAGTGGGGTTACATTTGCCACCCTCCAATCTAAGGAACTGTTCCATAATCTATAGAATTTTGGAAGATGACAATCAATGCATCTACTATTTCCATGGCTATCTTTTTTAGTACTCTGGGATGCAGATCATCTGGCCCTGGGGGTTTATCTGCTTTCAGTCCCATTAGTTTCTCCAGCACTATTTTTTTTACTAATAATCATTTCCTTTAATTCCTCTTGTTCACTAGACCCTTGGTTCCCTCGCATTTCTGAGACATTATTTGTATCCTCTTCCATTTCCTTGTTCCCTATTACAAATTCTCCCGTTTCTGTCTGTAAAGGACCTACATTTGTCTTCATTAATCTTTTTCTTTTTACGTACTTGTAGAAACTTTTGCAGTCGGCTCTTATGTTCCTTGCAAGTGTACTTTCATACTCTATTTTTCTCCACTTAATCAATCTCTTGGTCCTTTTTTGCTGAATTCTAAACTGCTCCCAATCCTCAGGCTTGCTACTTTTTCTGGCAACTTTGTATAACTCCTCTTTGGATCTAATACTATCCTTAATTTCTTTTGTTAGCCATGGTTGGGCCACTTTTCTTTTTGTGTTTTTACGCCAGAAAGGAATGTATAACTGTTGCAATTCATGCATTCGTTCCTTAAATGTTAGCCATTGCCTATCCACCATCATGCCTTTTAATGAAACTTCCCAATCTATCGTAGCCAATTCATTTCTCATAACTTCGTAGTTTCCTTTGTTTAGATTGAGGATCCTAGTTTCGGATTGGACTACTTCACTTTCCATCTTAATAAGGAATTCAATCACGTTATGGTCACTCTTCCCTAAAGGACCCTGCACAACAAGACTGTTAATTAACCCCTTCTCATTACACAATACCCAATTTAGGATAGCCTGTTCCCGAGTAGGCTCCTCAACATACTGGTCTAAAAAACCATCTCGTACACACTCCAGAAATTCATCTATGTAGATTAAAGTCACCTACGATTACTGTAGTACCCATGCTATATTAATTAATTTGTTTATCTAGTTAAGTTATTAATTTAATAAAGTACTAGTTATTGTTCCCCAGCTCTTAGTTTAAAACTAACTTGGAGACAAAAACAAATGCTCTAATACTCACTTACCTGCTGTCCTGTGACATCACTCCTTGTTTTTTTTTCTCTCTCTGCTCTGGTCCTCGGTTAGGTCAGCTCCTTCTCCGCTGCTGATGTCACCAAGGAACAACTGTAGATGAAAAAAATGAGGGGACTAAGGACAGATTATTGGGTGACAACCAGGGGGCGAGAGGAGAAGCCATTGATGGAGATATTCTGACTGTCAAAAAGCTGGGAGTGGCACCATGCAAGGATGGTCCCATGGAGTTGGCCAAAGGGGGAGATACAGTGGTGGAGCACAGCATGATTAACCATATCAAATACTGTGGAAGGATCAAGGAGGTATTGATCACCACAGTAATTGTCATAGAGTATGTCATTCGTGACGTTGGCCAGGGCAATTTCTGTGATATGGGCAGACATCGAACTAGAGGTATTTGAACACGGGGCTTCTGAAAGAAAGAAGGATTTGTATTTATATTGCACCTTTCACAACCTCAACATTCCAAAGCGCTTTCAAAATATAGTCAATGTTGTAATGTAGGAAATACGGCAGCCAATTTGTGCACAACAAGGTTCCACAAACAGCAATTAAATAAATGACCAGATCATCTATTATAGGTATTTTTTGAGGGTAAAATGTTGGCCTGGACATCGGGAAAACTTCCCTGCTCTTCTTCAAATAGTACCATGGGATCTTTATGTCTACTTAGTTTAACATACCCAGGAGTACACACTGGAGTGTTAGCCTAAATTAAGTGCTCAAATCTCTGAAGCAGGACTTAAAACCATGACCTTCTGACTCGGAGGCGAGAATGCTAACACTAAACCACAGGTAACGTCTCCAGGGGACTGACTGATGGCCAAAAATAAAACAGTTTGGGGTCTGTATTGGGGACAGAGAATCTGGGGCTAGAGTGGGGAATGGAAGACCAGGGCTGAAAGAGATATGGGCCCAGCAATTGAATATGGCTCGAAAACGGGCATGGGTATTGCGATGTGCAGTGTGCGACTAGCCTGTGCCTGTTGAGTCCGATGCATGCTGCCTACTAATTAAAATGATTGCAGTGGTAAGGAATCGCAAAATATGCTGTTTAGTGCCTCAGCAGGGGGCCCAAGTTCTTGTGAAGCTAGCACCAATTAAAGTTAGCCTGCACTTAAAGACAGACTGCACCACTGAAAGGGGAGATGCCTTCTGGCTGCAGCATGTGGTGGAAGTGACTGGGAAACAGACTGAGGAGCAAGAAAACCAAGTGATGGTGCAACATGGCAGAGCGAGAGCTCCAAGATTTTCAGAGGCAGTATTGGAGGCCCCATGTGGGAGGTGGACAGGAGAAGAGAGGTCCTCTATCCACAGGGGGCCAGGAGGCCTAGCAGACAAACTGCGACGGTATTGTGACCAGATAGCTATTGTGGTCAATGCAAGCAGTGTAGCCCCGAGGACCTAGATGTAGTGCCGCAAGAAATGTAATGAACTCACTCGAGTGGTCATGGTCAGTGAATTCATCTTCAAATTCCATATACTTACAACTGACACTCGGCTCGCACACTGCTCAATTCACCTCACACCCACATCTCACAGCTTGCACACACTGGTCAGCTATTCAACCATGACAGCCACACTCACTGACACACTTCCCTCTCTTTTGCAGGAAAAGTTGGCGCATAACTAGAGGTAGCAAGAACTAACCAGTGGGGGACAGGGAGGGCTGCATTACCCCAATGGAGGAGACAGTGCTGGCCATTATTGGGAGGGACATTGCTGAACCCGTGGCCAGCGGTAGGGCTGAATTAATTCAAGATGATCGCATCCTCATCTAATCCTCCTGCATTTTCCCTTCATTCCGCAATCTCTTCTGATTTACAAGCTGCAGATGGTGTAGGGGAGGCATGAGTTCGGGGCCAGGGGCCTAGGGGCAGCACAGGCCAGCCCACATTGTGATATGTGCGCGCACTATGTCCGTGCAGCAGAGCTGGTCTCCAGTTGTCTTGGGTAATCCTTGCCACTGGACCAAGACCTAGCTCTGTCAAGCCCATGTGGTGGCTGGTGTGCAACGCCCACCCCACGTAAAAAAAATGCACGCACAGGCATCTTTCACCCTTCAGGATGTAGTTCGGGTCCTTCATTGTAACACCTGTGAACTCGTCCTTTTTTTGGCGTGGAAGCAAGTCATCCTCGATTCGAGGGACCGCCTATGATAATGATGACTGCAGGGCTCCTCCAGAGAGGTCTAAACAGCATGATTCCGTATGGCAGCATAGCTTTCATTATATGCATTGCCGCCCATGTGTAGTTGAGTAGTGCAGCGGAGTCACGAGCAAGGTGATCTGTGGATAGACCTCATCATCCAGTAGCCACCCTCTGTTTTGACGTGGTGGCTCAAATGCTGATTGTATAGCAGACTGCTGCCGAATGAAGACATTATGGCTGAGGCCAGGATACAGAGCATTGACTTGCATGATGCGCTGAGTATAGTTACATACCCGCTGGACATTGAGGGAGTGGAATCCCTTACAATTGCGGTATATCTCCGAATTCACACGCAACGCTTGAAAAGTGACGTGTGTGCAGTCAATGGCATCCTGTACCATGGGAAAGCCTGCTATCCTGGCAAAGCTGCGTGTTCACTCCACCTGCTTCTTTCTGGTAAGAGAGAATGAAATGCATTCACCTCTCTTTGCATACAGAGCATCACTCACTTCCCTTATGCAACAGTACATGGCAAACTGGAAAGTCTTGGAAAGGAGCCCGGCACACACACATTTATGGCCACGCTCACCTTCACAGCCATTGGCAATGCTGTCCTTGCCTTGCAATAGGTAGAAAATTAAATGCTTTCAGCTCTCCTTGCATACACAGCGTTACTCACCTCCCTTATACAGGAGTGCAGAGTGAACTGGGAGTTGTTACAGATGTCGCCTACTTCAGCCTGGGAGGAGCCTGACACTAAGAAGTTTAAGGCCACAGTCACCTTTACAGCTGCTGGCAAAGCCATCCTTGCCCTGGACTGAGGCGCTGCAGGTTTGCCTGCAGCATGTGGCAGCTTTCTGTGAGCACCTCCGTAGTAAAACGGAGACGTCGCTGAGATTGAGGTAGGAAAACTTCTCCTTGAAGACCCTGGGTGGATATGGCCTCCTGGTGAGAGCCCTTCTCTCTCTCCTCCTCCTCCTGCCTCTTCTAGCAGCTTGTCCTGCTCTGTGTCGCCTCTGCTCATTCTCCCTGTCATGCTGCAGGATAAGGGGGATACAAACTACTGCACCCATGTCTGGGAGCAACTGGTCTGAGCAGAAGCCTTGCAGGTCAGTACTAAGTCCTTGAACACGTTTCACACCACTCCCTGTAGACTTTAGGAAACTTTAAAGAAGTCTGCAAAGCACCAAACACTTGCACACACTCAACAACTGCTCGTAGAAATCAGTCAGCAACTAACCTATAAGTAGGTGGCGATCCCTTTAAATAGCATTTGGGTGAGCATCTTTGTGTGAGGTTAAGAGAGGGCATTAGCCCCAGTGTTGAGGTTGAAAACGGCGGCGCTGGCGTCAAATCAGGGTCCTGATCTGCCTACTCTGAATACTACCGGTGCACGTTCCCTGCTCCGATGCTAGCACCCTCAACAAAATTGCATCTGGCGCAGCCCGCACCACAAGCCCGCTGCTTGGATGCCATTTTGGACACAAAATGACACCTGTAGCACCAAAAATAAATAGGTGCTACGGAACCGAACTCTAGTCCATCGTCTGGATCATGGCATTAATCCTGATCCGGAATCTGAGTTGTGGTAAAGCAGCAGGTGCCTATCCATTTGTCAACTACAGGTCTGTCTGATGTTCATTATCTTGGTTAAAAAGTCTGAGGCCGTCAGGTTGCTGGTGGACTGGGCCTACTAAGAGTTTGGGCTTAGACGTTTCAAGGCATCAGGTGGTCCTGGGAAACCAGGTTGCTGATGACCCAGGGCTGTTTGGCTGTTAAAGGTATGGGAATACATGGCAACTGGTCGCTCAGGCTGTTGGTTTCAGGGAGCTGATTATCCATGACTGTCAGCTGATCTAGGGCAACTTGGTGGCTGATGGTCCAGGGGTACTTGGAAATGCAGTTCTGGGCTGCTTTGTTGCTGGTGGTCCACAGCTACTTGCCTGCTGATGAGCAGAGTTCTATAATAGTGTGTGGATCCACTCGGAGGTCTGGATTTAGTGACTGCTTTAACTGCAGACCTCCAGTATATGGCACGTCTTCAGGATTGGATAAGTAGGTGCTTTGTAAGTCAGATGTGTGGGAGGAAGAACTAGAGGTCTTAGCAGCAGAGCTTCTCCTTTCCCACTGCTATGGGAGTGCAATTTACTCTTAGTGTTTTTTGCTGACAATGGGCGCACAATTGCTTTAAGAAAACCACTCCTTGAAGAGAGCAACTGCTGATTTAAACGCTAACCCAGCAAGAAATATCTGAACTTTCTTTCAGGCTCCTCTCCAATCCTGCCAAGAAAATTGGTGGAATGGAATGGAGTCTGAAGCAAAGCTCAGTGAGTGATAGAGAAGGGTGGCTTGACCTATGGTAGTGAATATGAACTCTGATTTTGTGATCCTGTGAAGATTGGGTTGAGTATTTCCATGCTTGTAACATGGGGATGGGCTGCACTGAATTTTGCGATATAAGGCCTGCCCTTTTATTTGCCTAAGCTCCCTGTACATGGAAAACCAGTGAGGGCGCTTGCCTTTAATGGGGAGACATTTTTCTCTTGTCCAAAGCAATATTTTCTCTGCTGCACAGCAACTACAAGGATCATTGTGGGCAAAATTGCCCCTTTGAACAAGGAAGCTTGGGAGGTCCTGCTGCAAAAGGTGCAGCAAAAAAGAACAACTTTTTGAGACAGATGGCCACCATTTTGCAAAGGCAGCAGTACAAGCTCGATGGAAAGAAATGAAGGAGCACATTAGCGCCATCTCTCTGGTTGAGCAGTATCTGTGGAAGAAACTTTCAGGTAGCTGCAGAAATGCCAAGATAAGTGCACTCTCCTTTGCACACCTAGAACTGGAAATTCGGTTGTGTCGCACCTCGGTTAATGCATCTCAAATTGCTTACTGCCCGGCCGCGCAGCTTGTAGCGCCCCGCTGGGAAATTTGGTGCCGGTTTTGCGGCGGCGCAAAACGCTACCGCCTCGCCATGTCCTTCAATCAGATCATGATGTCAGTCGTCGTGCAACAGCCTGCTTGCAAAATTTGGGGCGGCTGCCTCATTTAGCGTCCGCCCCTAATCACGGCCGAGAAACCAGGCGGTACCCCCTTCCATTGATGCTATCTGCAGCCTATTTAAAGGGAGGAGGAGGAGCATTAATCGGAGGTCACATTGAGTGCAATGTTTCCGCAACATCAATGCTGCATGAACCTCTGACATAAAGCGCCAGCGTCGCCTACTCCATGCTCTTGTTAGGCGGTGTCAAGCTAGAAGGGCTGTTGGCCATTGTCGAAATCTCGACCTCCGATAAATGACTCGGATACCTTCAGCTCCGGCAGAAGTTTCTTTAATTTACTTGCTAGCAAGGGAAAGGTCACACTCAGTCAATGGCTAAGTGAACACCTCCGAAATGGTACAGTTTCACGAGATATTTATACAGTAAAACCCAAGTTATGGCCTCTCCCCGTGTATTGGCTCTGTCTCACAGTCAGTGAATACAGATAAAGAGTTAATTACTACATCCTTGTCCTGACGTGGTTTCCAGATATTTCCTTTTGTCAGGGTTATTAGTTGGCCAGCCGGCCATTACTTGATGAGAGTGTGGTAATGAGCTATTACCTGCCTTGCATTGTGTCAGGATTGTCCAGTTTCCTGGTCAGTTATCTCTGCATCAAATAGATGAGGTCTCTACAAGAGATAATGGCGGTCGTTTGAGTACTTCGAAAAGGGTGGAGTGGAGTGGAACTGTTGTCGTATAGACAATAGGAGAGCACCATGGGGGGTGGTACTTGTCTCAGCAGGACTTGCCTCCTAGCTGTCTGGTGGCTATCAGCCATTTCAAGCCAGGTTTAGCTGTTTATGCAAGCTTTATGCAGAAATTTCTGGAAGGACCAGGACTCCATTTTGTTATATATTGCAAAGGGCACAAAAATACCATGTGGTATCAGCTTAGATAAAAATACATTTCCACATTCCCCCATTTTGTCCTTCACAAGGACAACTTAATCCATTCTGGTCTTGTACAGTCTCTCTATTTCCATTTCCACACAAGAGCCTTCAGTAGTTGTTGCTACCATAACTCTAGCCGTGGTCTCGGTAGGTAACATGGTTTTTCCCACCCTGGCACAGCAACACTTAACCAAGACAAATAATAGATAGAGGGCGAAGACTATCAGCAGGAATATGATTAAACCCTGTACCACAGATCTTCCTAGGGATCCCAACCATCCCGATGCCCAACCCCACAAGGTTATATCATCCTGGCCAACTGTCTGTTTATACTCTATTACCTTTTTCCTAATGTATTCAGCTAGACTGCCGATTTCTTCTGATTTATCTGGGATATACGTACAGCATTGTCCACCTATTAATGCACATGTCCCTCCTTCCTTGGCTAGGAGATAATCTAAGGCCATACGATTTTGGAGAGCCACTGTTCGAATAGCTACCATTTCATCATTCACCCCTTCAAAGGCTTGGGAAGTCGCGTTGGCTACTGATTCGACTAAGTTAGCCAGTTCCCGTAACTGCCATTCGGTTGATGCTATTCCATAGGGTGGCACCATTACCTTGAATATTCCGTTTAGCCATGTCAAATCTCGTTTAAATCTATGACTTCCATAGGCATCCCTTAGAGTCTTTATTGATCTGATAAAGGGTACCACATATCCTAAGTAACAGGACCCTGTCCAGTTGGCTGGTAACCATGGGTAGGATTTATGGCCACAAATAAAGTAGGTGCACTTATAGGACGTCAGCTCCTGGTCCTTTCGCGCCATCCATACTCGAGTGGTCTCACCTTCCCACCCTTCACCTGGGGCTTTGTTATGGACCATTGTCCAGCCAACAGTTGCTATCTTTCTCCCATCAGTGGGATTAGTTGTGGCTTGCCATTTAGTCATTTGGGAACACTTGCTGCGTCCCATTTCTGGTCCTTTGGTCTCATTACTCACTAGGCATATTATACCTTCAGGATTTCCTATTCTGGGAGTAATGCTTAGGAAGGGAGGTTGACGGTTATTATTATAATTGGGCTGGTACCATCCCTGGAAGGCTGTAAGTTTATACCCTGCTGACCTCCATTCTGTTTGCTCCTTCGTTTCTGACACCTTGGTTAGGTTTGTCCTATTTTGCACTATCAACCATTCTACCATTTCTGATTCGTTAAAGGGGACAGATCTCAGGGGAATACCCCCTTCGGAGTGGACAGGTACATGGGAACAGATCCAACAACTCGACAAGTTTCTTTCTTGAGCATACTTATGACTCAGTGCCATAAATACGTTTACTTGCAGTTCCCTTCGGTGGCATGTCTGTACCCCTGGTATAATCAATAATGCAAAGTAAAGTCCTGTCAAGCCCAGCACCATCAGTCCCCATAATCCATACAGTTCCTTATTCAGTCTTCCTTTTTCTGTTCTTCTGATTCCTTCTTCCCTTCCTCCTGGTCGGGTGCCCTTTTGCAATGGGACGCATGGATCCATATTGGCCTTTCCTTTACCTTGATTGCAGTATTAGTCGGCAGCAAGACCTGGTATGGTCCTTCAAATCTTGGCTGTAGACTGCTTTTTCTTTTAAAGATTTTGATGTAAACGAATTCCCCGGGCTCCAGGTTATGACACTTCCCTTCCGCTGGCTTGACTTGAGCTTCCTTTACCTGTGAATGAAAGCTGGAAATACATTTGGTTAGTGCAATACAATAATTCAACATATTTTCCTTCATTTTGTGGATGTCCATTTGTTTTGCAGTAAATGGTGCTGTAAAAGGTAGTCGTTGGGGACGTCCCATAACTATCTCATGCGGTAACAGGCCTGTTGTTCTGTTGGTTGCAGATCACATTACCATCAAAGCTAAGGGCAGCAGTTCTGTCCATTTCAGTCCAGTGTCATTGCATAGTTTTGCCAGCTTATTTTTAAGCATTCCATTATATCTTTCAACAAGTCCAGCTGATTGTGGATGATAACTGCAATGAAAACGTTGATTAATCTGCAAAGCTTTACACATTTCTCTTATAACAGTTCCCGTGAAATGTGACCCGTTATCACTAGAAAGCTTACCAGGGATTCCAAAGCGCGGTACGATTTCTTTTAACAAACATTTAGCAACAGTAGTGGCATCGGCCTTTTTACATGGAAAGTCTTCAATCCATCTAGAGAACACATCTACAATAAATAATACATACTTGAATCCCATAATTCAATAAAATCCATAGGGCCAACAAAAGGCCCTACTGGATTTGGGTGGGAGGCAGATTCTACTTTTTCCGTCTTACCCGGATCCATTGTCTGACAGATAACACAATTTTCAGATTTGTTTTGCAATTGCCGAAATACCTGGTGCATACCAAGTTGCCAAAATATAATCTGCCATCCCCCCTCTGCCTGTATGTGTGAATGTATGAACACATCGGGCAATCCATGGAAGTAAGGATCTGGGGGCCACCACGCGGCCGTCGTGGTGAAGCCATATTCCTTCTGGATTTTTATAACATTGATCCTTCGTCCAGGTCACCACCTCCTCTGTACTGGCCTGTGTCTGAAAGGCCAGCACGTCATTAATAGTGGGTGGCGGGTCTGAGCAATTATTTTTCCTTAGTGGGAACAATGACACCTGCATCTCCCTTTTGACAGAGCTGCTGACTTAGCTGCATTATCAGCTCTGGCGTTCCCAAGTGCCACCTCATTCGACTGGCCTGTATGTGCTTGGCATTTGATAATGGCAAGTTTCAAGGGGCATTGAATGGCTCGCAGGAGATTTTCCACTTGCGTTTTTGATTGTGGTTCCTGAAGAAGTCAGATACCCGCGAATATTCCAAATTTGTCCATAATCATGTGATACCCCAAAAGCATACCTGGAGTCAGTGTAGATATTAACTGTGAGTCCTTCAGCCAGAATACAGGCTCGAGTTAACGCAAACAATTTGGCTTGTTGGGCTGAAAAGGAGTCTGGAAGGGAGGCTGTTTCAACAACATTAAACTGGGTTACAATTGCATAAGCCGCTCTAGGTTGACCCCTATCATTTCGTAGGGCTGATCCGTCAACATAGTACACTAGATCAGGGTTACACATTGGTACATCTGTTAGATTGATACGTGGTTTAGTCACTAATTCGGTTACCATTTCACATGAATGGGGTTCGCCGTCTTCTTCCGTGGGGAGTAGAGTGGCTAGATTTAAGGTAGTGCATCTTTTGATGATAAGGTTTGGATTTGATAACAGTTCAACTTCATATTTAGTGGTTCTTGCGGAGGTTAGGTGTTGGGTGGCACATTTAGTAAGTAAAATCTCGACAGAGTGTGGGATGTATAGAATGGTCTGATGATTTAGAGTTATTGTCTGAGCCTGTTGCATAGCATAATAAGCTGCTGCCAGCGAAGGAAGACATCCTGGTAGTCCGCGTGCCACTGGGTCTAGTTAGGTACTGAAATACGCTACCGGCCGTTGCCTGTCCTCATGTAACTGAGTCAAAACAGATTGTGCAAAACCCGACTTGTGATGAACAAATAAGTTGAATAGATTAGTGTAATCTGGTAATCCCAAGGCTGGTGCTGAAGTGAGGGACTGCTTAAGATTCTGGAAAGCATTCCGGGATAATTCATTCCAAATCCTTCTTTAAGCATTGTGAGAATATAGTAGATTCACTCACAGCTCGTAGGTCTTGGACAAACCTCCATTTGTCACTATTGGGCTTCTGAACCGGAAGAATCGGTGTGTTACACGGACTTCTCATTTATGCTTATAGTGATTCACAGATCACAGAATGTAAAGTATTTGTTTTATAATTTTATTAAAAGGCTTCCAAACCCAAGATTTTTCCAATACACCCAAAATGTTGATCAAGGAGATCACCTGAAATATCTCAAAATCCCATCCCAATTCAACTATTGTACTGCCACTCTTTATCTAAAAAAAAACCAAATCCTCTTACTGAGCTAGAAGCTTTCGCGTCAAGATTTTATACCAAGGACAATGGGAGCGTACTCCCCCAGCCTGCACCTTGAGAGACCCACAAATGCTTTTTAAAAAAAAAAAGGCATTACAACTTCCCTTCCCCGTTCTTTATCTCACTCCTAGACTAAATTTATGTCTTTCAACCCAATGTAATCAATGATTGTGTGTCTTCTTTCGACAAGTAAGTGAGCGTGTCAAATAAATTCTCTTTTTTTTTTAACCGGGACCGTGTCTCAACAAACCTATCCTTTGTGCATTTCCTAGCTCCGTAACTTCTCATCCGAATAAATCCACACCGTTTCTAACTTAAAATGTCTTAAACTTCCCACATACAGGACAACACTGCGAAGGGTTAAAAAAAACTTCACTGTTTGAAAAAGTGGGTGGAGCTAAAACAAACAGGCAGTTCCACAACCTTTCCAAACAGGTTTCCAGACACATAAAAAAAAACACAGAAGCACTCTCATTCAAAGACAGACATTCACTAAAGTGTCTCTCCATTCAATACAGCTTTTTTTTCTGTTGGCCAGCTTTATTTTTTTTTGGATTCATAAGTCACTATCAGGTTCTCTTTTTTTTTACATATTGATTTACTTCCTCTGTTAATTTTACATGGGCTTGAAGAATCGCAACCCAGGCCTTTTCTATTACTTTCCTTTTTTTTACCTCTTCTACCTGGATCTCTGTTTATAAGACACTCCTCTAGACATGTTGTTCTCTGTAAATTAAATGAACCATCGGGTGGAAATGGCCTGTTTTCACCCTTAGTCCACTTTACCCATTTTTTTTTTGGTGCTCAATTGAAGACTGACCACAATTCTGGAGCATAAAATAGGCTGGTGTGCCTTTTGTGGTGTTTTAACTTGCTCCGGCATCCATTCTGGATGATTAAGATTTTCCACAGTTTCTGATCTCTCAATCCTTTCGGCCAACCGAGTTCTCTACGCCCACTTCTCCTGGCCGTTACGTGGCCTGAAAAGGCTCTTAATTCGGGCTCAGTCTGGGTGTGTGAGATATGTTGGCACGAACCAACCGTAGTTGATCAATCAGTCACTGTTTCTTCTCTTAATCAATCCTTGTTTTTCCAAATCACAATTTTCCCTAATGACTCTTCCCGTTTCTCTAATTGCAATGTCGCACAAAGGTATTGCACACAACAGAATAACTAGGACAAACAACATTCACGCGAGTACACAAATCATAACCTTAAACTCTATCTAAACAAATAATCAATTCTCAGTCTACGTTATACGCCACTACAGACCGAGTCCTTAACTTATCCGAATAAAACTTATAAAACTTATGGTCCCATTACCCTAACTCTTATCACATAAGAACCTTCGATCAATTGCGCTTTTTCTACCTTACCTACTGAAACCTTCCCCGGGCTGTTTCGAGATATTTCCAGAACCAGATCTCTTCTGCTTGCGAGCTGAGAAAGAAATGATCATAAAAAATAACTTTAGCTTTTAAATGTCGAGTCTCGTAGATTGCAGTACCTCCCCTGTGGACAACAGATTACATATGCGATTCACCAGTGAAGAAACCTCTTGTGAGCAAAAGGCTCACCTTGTTTTGGCCACTGAAGCCTTTCACTGGACAGGCACTATGCCTGTATCCGTTTTACTCACAGGGCAGAGAGTATGCATCTCGGTGGAACCTCCAAGAAGTAACTGTCGAAATCTCGACCTCCGATAAATGACTCAGACACCTTCAGCTCCGGCAGAAGTTTCTTTAATTTACTTGCTAGCAAGGGAAAGGTCACACTCAGTCAATGGCCAAGTGAACACCTCCGAAATGGTACAGTTTCACGAGATATTTATACAGTAAAACCCAAGTTATGGCCTCTCCCCGTGTATTGGCTCTGTCTCGCAGTCAGTGAATACAGATAAAGAGTTAATTACTACATCCTTGTCCTGACGTGGTTTCCAGATATTTCCTTTTATTAGTTGGCCAGTCAGCCATTACTCGATGAGAGTGTGGTAATGAGCTATTACCTGCATTGCATTATGTCAGGATTGTCCAGTTTCCTGGTCAGTTATCTCTTTGCATCAAATGGATGAGGTCTCTACAAGAGATAATGGCTGGTGGTTTGAGTACTTCGAAAAGGGTGGAGTGGAGTGGAACTGGTGTCGTATAGACAATAGGAGAGCACCATGGGTGGTGGGGTGGGGGGGGGGGCGGGGGTACTTGTCTCAGCAGGACTTGCCTCCTAGCTGTCTGGTGGCTATCAGCCATTTCAAGCCAGGTTTAGCTGTTTATGCAAGCCGACCGCTTTATGCAGAAATTTCTGGAAGGACCAGGACTCCATTTTGTTATATATTGCAAAGGGCACAAAAATACCGTGTGGTATCAGCTTAGATAAAAATACATTTCCACACCATGTCGGGCCACGAATGAGGAGAGGCCATAGACGTCTGAACAGGAGGCCTTACCACCCACGGGTTTACAGGCATCAACGTTCATACTTTCACCTCTCTGAGGAGCAGTGTGTGAGAAGGCTGTGCTTCCGAAAGGAACTGCTGACAGAGATGTGCCATCTCCTACAGGCAGACATGCAGCCTCAAGTCGGCATGAGGACTGCGCTGCCTGTCGTAGTGAAGGTCACTGTGGCGCTGGCCTTCTATGCCTTCAGCTCCTTCCAGGCTGCATCAGGGGACATATGCAGCATCTCTCAATAAGCTGCACATCACTGCATTTGCCACGTCAAAGGCTCTCTACACCCGCAGAACGAACTTCATAACGTTCCCAATGAGCAAGCAGAGCCAGAATGAGCGGGCATGTGGGTTTGGCAGGATTGCAAGCTTCCCGAGGGTCAAAGGAGCCATTGACTGTACACACGCAGCCTTGCGAGCACCATTCGAGAACGCCGAGGTATTCAGAAACCGAAAAGGCTATCACTCCCTGAATGTACAGCTGGTGCACAACCATACGCAGCGTATCCTCGCAGTGAATGCCCGCTATCCACGGAGCGCATATGATGCGTTCATCCTGCGTGAGAGCACTGTGCCACGAATGTTTCAGCCACCAGTGGAGCGGCACGGCTGGCTGCTCGAGGACAAAGGATACGGCCTAGCTGCCTGGCTAAGGGACCCTGCTCCGTAACCCCACCACACAAGCAGAGTGTTGCTACAATGACAGCCATGCGGCCATCTGCAACATCATCGAGCAGACACTAGAGGTGCTCAAGTAGCGTTTTTGATGCCTGAGAGGCATGAGTAATGTTTGAGGCGACCTCCCCCAACCTCCGAGCAAGTGCATCCATGCTCTGCAGGACCTTCTCCAATGCTCCCATGAGCTTGTGGTGCATTTGCAAGGGCTCCTTGGACATTGCCTCCAAGTCCAGGTCCACGTCTGCCTGTCTCTCAGCAGGACTCACAGGCCGGCTCACCCTCTGGGGAGCTGGCCTCCAAGCCTCCCCTTGCGCTGTGCATTGCTGTAGGCCACTGGGGCCAGGAGCCTAAGACTCTTTGAACCCCAGGAATTCAGGATCTTCGACCGATGTGATCTCCCCATTCGGTGGGACTGATGGAGTGTCCCGCTCGTCCCCTCCCTTGTCATCTCCCCTGCTGGTTGATGTTGGCGGATCACGGGCAGGCTGCCACGCCTCTGACACATTATCTGCAAGCACAAGGCAACAGAAGTGTGGTTAGCAGCAGGGAAAGAGGCAGGGAGGTAAGAGGAACGTGGCATTGAACATTTATATGTAAAGGGGTAGGCCATTTGCTATCTAGGGTCACGGATCTCACAAGTCGCAAATGCCATTCACATAATGTCACTGTCCACAAGGGGCCCTGCTTTATCACCCGCTTTCGTGCCAACAGGTGTGCCCATGAGGGCAGACACTCGCTCTTTGACCTCAGTGAGATCTTGTATATCAGGTTCCCCACCTCCGGTGCACTGCTGCTCTCTATGATTGTGAGCCAATTTCGCCTGCAATAAGAAAAACAAGGTGGTGTGAGTGAGTGTGCAGTTCATCGTGTGGCACATGTGCCTTCCATAGTAGAGTAGCTCCTACTGTCTGGAAGTGTGCAGGTATCCATTAGAATCGGAGTGGCTGCACATAGTGCATGTGAGAATGGTGGGATGAGGTGAGAGATACTTCGGATTACGGATCAGGCTGACGTTTTGCAAATGCATATCAAGAGTGAAAGGTTAGTGCACAAAGGGGTGAGACTGAATAGGGAACAAGAAGATGCGTGACGCTTGTATGCGCAGAGTATGGCTGGTGAACTGAGCCTCAACTTTTCAAGTGGCTTCACCAACCAAGACCATGGCCTGGAACACATAGAGAAGGGGCAGGTACTGTAAATATTTTACATTGTGTGAGACAGTGATGTTCACATCATGGCACTGGTGCATTAATAGAAAAGGTACTCGTTCTATCGGCCCTAGTGAGGTCGTTCAACTACTTCTGACATTGTGTCGCAGTTTGCAGCACCGTGTCTCTTCCAGAAATGCCCTGGGCCACCTGCCTCCAAAGTCTGTGGAAAACTCGTGGGACGGGCCTTCTTCCTGGAAGCAGCAGGATATGCTACCTCCTTTCAATTGCCTCTATCAAGGTCTCAGCGGCATTGGCTGACAAGCGGTGTGCACACTGGTGCCCTTCCTGCTCCTCCATTTCCCCGCATATTTATTGTGCCTTTAAGAATTGGCTGGGCCCGGGATCTACAGCGGCCTTCAGAGCACGCGCATTTTGCCTTCCATTTTCGCACTGAGATTTTCATTTGAAGCGCCCGGGGAGAGTTGTGGAACGCCTGATTAAGTGCCCCCTTTCCCTCTTGGTGCAATTCAATCAAATTTCTCGGTAGGAATCGCAAGCTTTTAGAGGCCGCTATACTTACCGCCCTGCCAAGAATAATGCCTCAAAATGGGCGGTACTGAATTTCCAGCCCTAGTTTTACAGTTGATGCATGCTATGCTCACCAACCCTGTTCAAAATTAGACTTTGAATGAGAGCGCCAGTGAGTCCAATAACCAGCTGTTGTTGTAACCAGCTGAAAACCTCTAGGTGGAGTGGTACAGCACTGCTCATTGAAACAAAGTGCCATGAGGGGGAATAAATTAAGCACATTCCAGACTCAGTTCTTTAGACAATGTGTTAATACAGGCTGGACTGTAATGTTTTATGAGCTTCCTGTATATTGAAAGATTATATTTCTTGTGCAAATGTGTATATATGTTTGTGATTGTCTTGTGTTACTGTATTATGTGTAGAGTATCTGGATGTTAATGTACTGTAGTAAAGTACGTGTATGGGGATATGCTTATACAGATGAGCTCCTGTGCTTCCTTTATTCTGCCACTTACATAAGAACATAAGAAATAGGAGCAGGAGTAGGCTATTTGGCCACTCGAGCCTGCTTCGCTATTCAATAAGATCATGACATAACGCCAAACAGAGACAAATTAAAAGGACTATTGTATCGACATTCTTAAAAATAAAAAAGCAGCCTCATTTAAAATACAGTATATTGATTTTTAGGTTCTTTAGGGGTTGGGTGGGTGTCAAGCCATGAATTGTTTCTTGGATGAGAGAAGGGGATGATCATTTATTCCTGTTGTCTGTAACTGGTAGTGAGTGGAAATCTGTGTAGATTACCTTGGAGTGATTTAATGGGCTGTTTCCCCTCTCCTTCCATAGGGAAGTGCCTTGTCTCTGCTCAGTGTCCTCAACAACACCTAGGTGAGATTGGGAAATTCCCATAGGGTTGCCAATCATACAGGAATTAAGGATAATTTCCTAGATACAGCTGTGAGCAACCCAGGAGAAAAATCATAGGAGCATTAAAAAAATTGTGTTTTTTTTCATTTTCTTTCAAAACTTTCCTTTATTAATTCTAAAATTATTGGAAATGGCGGGTGGGGAGCGGGGGGGAGGATGTTTGAGTGGGTGGGGTGATTGGTGGCATGTTATATGATGAAACCTCCAGGAATACATCCAATCAGAATTAGAAACCCTAGGGAAACTCACTTTGTAATAAATGTTCTAAATCATTGTTATTTTTCACATCAGCTGAAATCTTACACTCCACAAACCAAAAGCTATGCCCATATGGTCTTTGGTCTTGATGTCAGTTAGTTTGAATTCACTGTATGTAAATTTTGTTTAAATCTCATCTTTCCTTTCCTTGTCCTCCTATAGCATTGTACCAGACCATACCCAGGCATATCCCACAGAAATGGAACTGGAATTGGGGAAGGTAAAAGGTGAAGAAGTGATGATGAATGAATCCCCCGAGCAATATGACTACTGGTGTAAGTGTTTATTATATAAAAAAGTCCAGTTGTTCAATCGTATTATCCACTTAAACAAAACTTGTCAGTACAATATGAATACATTGATTTCTGAGGAAAGTCCTTTGAAGTATGAGGTCCTCGACTGCAATTTCAGTTTCGACCAGGTAAAATGTTTGTCACAAAAAGGTCGTGAATGGTGAAGCAAGAGTGGTTGTCATGGTGGGCTTGTTCGAATAAAAAGGGAAGATTAGAATAAGTGAACCTTTTGGAGCAAAGGAGTCTTAGAAAGAATAGTTTAATTACAATATTTTTTGTACCCCGTTGGTTTCATTTGATCAACTGCATTTGTATTTCTTCTATGAATGTGTATCTAACTGAAAACTATTATCATTTGTATCCTAGTTTGTGAGACTTGTCAGGAATACTTCATGGACGAGTGTGCTCTTCATGGATGCCCAGTATTTGTTGCTGATACGCCTATACCTGTAGGTACACCAGACAGGGCAGCCCTCACAGTTCCTGCTGGAGTAGCAGTTGTGAAAGAGCCTGGAGGGGAGATTGACGTTCGCTGTTTGGATGGCATCATTCCAAGAGGAAGGATATTTGGACCATATGAAGGAGAAGTGTGTCAAACCGATAAGTCATCTGGGTTTTTCTCATGGCTGGTATGTGCTTTCTGTACTTAAAAAAGAGAATGTGCACACTTTGCAGTGTGCTATGATACAGTACTACACTAGGGGGGAGCGGCGGCAACGACTTTGACAGTTGAACATTGCCTTTTGACCAGAATAAGAATAACATATATGCACTTTTTGTGTGGTGAGGTAGCTAATGTGGAGTCTTGCTTAATGGGAGTGTAGAACATCGAATTGAGCACAGAGATTAGAACATTGCACCCTGACCTTTCTGATTTGTATTCCCAATGAATGAGAGTCTATACCAGGAACCTTGCAAAATGTACCCTTTTGGGTAATAGATTGCTTTTGGAGTGCAAAAAGGCTGAAGTAGTTTTACCCCACAATAGCATTCCCTATATATATTTTGCTGAGAGAGTGAAAACAAAGAATAAATAGTACTTAATGGAAATGTATTTAGTGGACAAGAGAGAGGAATTAGGTGCAAAAAAGCATACATATGAATGGGGGAGGAGACCAAAGTGTACATGGGGCAGGCAAGGGGTGAAAAGAAGGCAAATGTGGAACAGGGGGAGGAGAGGTACAGATGCACATGGAATTAATGGGGGGATTTGGGTGCATATGGAAGGAGAACCTAGACAAATGGGCATAGGAGGGATATGGTCTTTAAGAGGAATAGAACAATTGTGAATAAAATAGAGAAAAGAGAGTCCCATCATCGCAAAGCGCAAAGCCCTACTGTTTGCAGAGGATGGTGTGGACCCACAAAACAAATCAGGAAGTACAAGGAATAGAAAGTCCTGTACAGAGAGGTAATTAAAAAAGACACCCTCACACCTTCTTGGAGTGGAATGAAAGGAGGGGGTGTATATAGGAACAAGGCGGGCTCTCCCATAGGGCACCACACTGAGTGACTGAGCACTTGGACAAATGAGAGATAGGGCCAGCATGGATTTGTAAAGATAAGTCAAGTCTAACAAAACTAGTTGAATTTTTTAAGGAGATAACAAATGTGGTGGATAAGGGAGTGTCTATGAATGTTACTCATATGGACTTCCAGAAGGCATTAAACGAGGTTCCACATAAGAGACTGTTAACAAAAATGAGTGCGCATGGAAGTGGAGGCAACCTATTGGCTTGGATAGGAAATAGGTTAGAAGACACGAAACAGAGTAGGGATAATGGGTATGTACACCCAATTTCCACAATGTGATTGTTCCCCAGAGATCTGTACAGGGGCCTCAGCTTTTCACTATTTATAAATGACTTGAATTAATGAATAGAGAGCTGTATATCTAAGTTTGCTGATGACACAGTAAATAGTGTAGTATGGGAGCAGAAAGTTGCAAAGGGACATTGATAGATTAAGTGAGTGAGCAAAACTGTGCTGGATGGAGTTCAATGTGGGAAAGAGTATGCTCATCCACTTTGGAGAAAGATAGATCAGAGTATTTTCTAAATGGTGAGAAGCTAGGAATTGTGGATGAGCAGACACATTCAAGCATAGAAATCACTAGAAACTAATGGACAGGTACAAATAATAATTAAAAAGGATAATTGAATGTTGGCCTTTACCTTGAGGGCTTGAAGTAATGTTACAGCTGCACAGAGCTCTGGTTGGACTCCATCTGGAGTACTGCATTATTTTCTGGGCACCGCATCTCAGGAACAATATAATGGCTTTTGAGGGGGTGCACAGATTCACCAGAATAGTACTGGGGCTAAAATGAGGACCAGTTGTATAGACTAGGCTTGTATTCGTTGAATAAATAAGATTAAAGGGTGATCTAATCGAAATGTTTAAGATGATCAAAGGAGTTGATAAGTGTATATAGAGAGAAACTATTTTCTCTGACTGGAGAGTCCAGAACAGGAGGCATAACCTTGAAATTAGAGCAAAGCCATTCAGGGATGATGCCGGAAAGCACTACTTCACACAAAGAGTAGTGGAAATCTGAAACACTCTTCCCCCAAAAGGCTGTGTAGGTTGGGTGAGTTGAAAATTTCAAAACTGAGATTGCTAGATTTTTGTATGGCCTGTAGATGGATTTAAGATACACATGAACCATGATCTTATTGAATGGCGGAATAAGGTTGTGGAGGGGTGGGGGTGGGGGGAAGAATGCGAATGGCCTACTCATGTTCCTAAGCTACACAGTATTCCTACATTAATTACTGTTTTATTCCTGTAGAATTATTTTTAAACAGTTTAAAGGAAGAAGGGTAAATCTGCCTAAAACTGTTCATGATTGGTTCTATGCAGGACTGCTGTTTTAAGAGCTGTAGCTTGAAACCACAGTATTGTATTGATCAAATCTTGTTTTTTTATGTCTTTTTTTATTTCAGATACTTGGCAAGAAAAACACATACAAATCCATTGATGGCACAGATGAGACCAAAGCCAATTGGATGAGGTGAGTCAGAGACTTTGGTCAAAACTGCTACTTTTAGCTTGAGTATAAAGGGGAGGAAAAAGAGGGTTTCAACTTGAAGTTGAAAATGCAAGTACGTGGCTTTTCTCGATCATTACCAGGAATATTGCTCCGATTGTCATACTTTACGAACTAGGATTGAAGAATGGAAGGGACTTGGTCTCCTTTTAAAATGATAAAGTTTCAGGCATATTTAAAAAATATAAAATAATCTTTCCTTAATATTACTACTATTTATACATTTATAAATGGTACAAGTCCAGACAGTTACATAGATATAGCTAATGACGCTGCTTGATTCATCCACCAATAAGTGCATATTTTGTTTCACAATGAAGTGCCCTCAATCAGGCTGATTTGAGGAAACCTCATTGGCAAAGGAAAGCCAAATTTTAAAACGTCTTGAGTTGGGATTGAAATTCCATTCTCTTGGTCAAGAATCCAGAACTCAGACATAATATGATTGGAGATTATATTTTATGAGCACCGATTGTACCTTATTTACTTTTTGTTTTGTTTTGATGTAGGTATGTAGTTATATCAAGAGAAGAGAATGAACAGAATCTCATGGCCTTCCAGCACAATGAGAAGATTTATTTCCGAGTGTGTAGGGACATTCGCCCGAGAGAGAGGCTGAGAATCTGGTACAGTGATGATTACATGAAACGTCTCCATGCAACTACACAGGACACGGTGGACAGAAGCCTCCTAACTGGTAAGTGCTTTGTGAAATGAAAGTAAGCAGAATCAGTTGGAATCGATACCAAGATTCAGCGTTTTGGTGGCTTAGCACTGTTACAATATAATTATTTTTAAAGTTAATGATTTCTGGTTTTGGTGGATGAGAATAATAGGAATCAAAATTCAAAATTATATGTCATAAATGTTTGAGATGAGATTGTGTTTTAAAGCCAGTTTAGCTGGTAATGTACAAAGCTAAATATTCACAGTGACAGGTTAAGTATATATCAGAGGCCTTTTATTAAAAAAAAACACTAGATAAATTATTTGATTTATGAAGCCACAAAATGTTTTTGCCGTGAATCTTTGTTTACCTAGTGAAAGTGGCCCAACCCGGAACCACTGTGATATTAGGTCTCGCAATGTAGTAAAGTTCAATGTGATCGAGTAATGTTGGGCATCAGTGCATCTTAAACAGTATAAATTACATAAATTTTAAATGTATAAAACTGAAAATCACCTTTAATGCAATGAAAGTGATAATACTTTCAAAGCCCCATGGACGCCATGTGATAAAACCTTAACACAGTTTCTGGGCTCAATTCAAAATGAGATACTTGCAATATTCCCTCTTGTGTTTTGTCGTCTGGTTCACATATATCAATATGCTATAGGGTTGCCCCATGAAATAGATCTTGTATTGATCACTGGCTATTAAAACTGTTATTTCTGAACAATAAGGTTTTTTTAGCGGAAGCATCACATCTAAAAATCAGTAGTTTCATATTGTGTATCTTGGGGGCAGGAGACTGAAGATTCTGTCAAGTTTTTATTTTTGTTCTTCAATAAGCATTACAGTGGTTATTGTACAAGTTGACACAATGCCCCTTCTTGTCAATAATGTGGGAAAAGCACAGGTTTTCTTTTGAAGCCTTCTGCAGTAACTAATGGCTGAATATATCAAGGTGCTGCTCAGTTATAGAAGAGTGTAATAAGGAGTGTTACTGATTTAGTTAGTGCAGTTTATAAAAGGATCTAAAAAGGGGGCCTAGTTTATTGAAAATTGTGATGAATGATGTCAGGCATATAATTCAAGTCCAGACAGTGAGTGAGTTATGCAGGCCCGACTCAGTAGTGGCTTATTTTTACTTGAACCACCAAGTACTGTTATGTATCTTGTTTTATACCACATGGTGACTGGATTTTGATTTATCTTGTTGAAAATATAACATAGCACAATGGCTGTTAGATTTTGGCTTAGCAGAATGCAGCTCCATGTTCTTTGCTGAAGTGGTATATGGCAGCCAAAGTCAGTTCAGTATAGAGGTGGGCTGGTTTGTGTGCAGAGGTAGAAAATGACAATGCAAATTTGGATTATTTTTTATAATAATAGTAGTGTTCATGATATTGGGGTAAATATTAAACAGTTGCAAGTGGTGTGAAACATTTGGTGTGAGAGGTCATTTAAAAGGCTGTTGTCTTTGAGATTGCACATGCAACAAAAATTGCCAGTCTCAAAAATGATCCACTATAAATGAAACCCTAACATCCAATCCACATGTGTGGCAAAAAGATAAATAATCTCCAGTTGTTTTATTTGGAAGGTCATTTGCCATTTTCAAGAAACATTTTAAACTCTCAACTTATTACAAGATTTATATTAAACAATTATATTTCTATGCAACAACAAAATTTAGTAATTATAGCTTTATTATTAATTCCACAGAGTGGGAATAAATTTCTGAAACGTTAGATTATTCAGAAATGTTATTACAGATTAGTGCAGTGAATAATCTATTTTAATTAACTTTTTAAAATAATGGCTATTAAAGAATAGGATTGGGACAGTTTTCCCACATTGTTTACTGTATGTCCATATCAACCACTCGCAAGTCGTAAAAAGAATGCATCAGGTGCAGAGTAAAGAAATCTCCTTCGACTCCATTTGAACAATATTCCATACCTTAAATTTAATCACAGAAGAGTACTCTTTACTACACCGGTGTGATATTTCCACACTTGTCATCTTGTGGACTTTCTGAATGAGATTGATAATGTGTAAAATTCTGGGTAGTTTTGTGTCAGTCCTATGGCCACTGTGTTTCTAGTGGCTGCAGGGCTAACAGAAAACTCATTTCACTCAGAACCTTTCATCATCATAGGCAGTCCCTCGGAATCGAGGAAGACTTGCTTCCACTCCCAAAGTGAGTTCTTTGATGGCTGAACAGTCCGCTACGAGAGCCACAGACCCTGTTACAAGTGGGACAGACATTTGTCGAGGGAAGGGGTGCGTGGGGCTGATTTGCCGCGCGCTCCTTCTGCTGTCTGTACTTGACCTCTTCATGTTCTTTGTGTTGAGACTTGAAGAGCTCAACGCCCTCCCGGATACACTTTCTCCACCTCGGGCGGTCTTCAGCCAGGGTCTCCCAGGTGTCAGTGGTGATGTCGCACTTTACCAGGGAGGCTTTGAGGGTGTCCTTATAACGTTTCTGCTGCCCACCTTTGGCTCGTTTACCATGAAGGAGCTCCGCATAAAGCATTTGCTTAGGGAGTCTCGTGTCTGGCATGCGAACTATGTGGCCTGTCCAGCGAAGCTGATCGAGTGTGGTCAGTGCTTCAATACTGGGGATGTTAGCCTGGTCGAGGACACTGATGTTGGTGCGCCTGTCCTCTCGGGATTTGCAGTATCTTGCGGAGACATCGTTGGTAATATATCTCCAGTGACTTGAGGTGCCTTCTATACATCATCGATGCCTCAGATTCATACAGGAGGGTATTACTACAGCCCTGTAGACCATGAGCTTGGTGGTAGATTTGAGGGCCTGATCTTCAAACACTCTTTTCCTCAGACGACCGAAGGCTGCACTGGCGCACTGGAGGCGGTTGAATCTCCGCATCAATGTCTGTCTTTGTTGATAAGAGGCTCCTGAGATATGGGAAATGGTCCACGTTGTCGAGGGCTGCGCCGTGAATCTTGACTGGGGAGCAGTGCTGTGCGGAGGGGACAGGCTGGTGGAGGACCTTTGTCTTACGGATGCTAAGCGTAAGGCCCATGCTTTCATATGCCTAAGTGAATACATTGACTATATCCTGGAGTTCAGCCCCAGAATGTGCGCAGACGCAGGCATCGTCCGCATACTGCAGCTCAACGACAGAAGTTGGGGTGATCTTGGATCTGGCCTGGAGGTGGCGTAGGTTAAACAGCTTCCCACTGGTTCTGTAGTTTAGTTCCACTCCAGCGGGGAGCTTGTTGATTGTGAGGTGGAGCATGGCGGTGAGGAAGATTGAGAAGAGGGTTGGGGCGATGACGCAGCCCTGTTTGACCCCGGTCCGGACGTGAATTGGGTCTGTAATGGATCTGTTGGTAAGGATCACGGCCTGCACGTCATCGTGAAGCAGGCGAAGGATGTTGACAAACTTTTGGGGTGTCCGAAACGGAGGAGGACGCTCCATAGACCCTCACGGGTTGACAGTGTCAAAGGCCTTTGTAAGATTAAAAAAGGCCATGTATAAGGGCTGGCACTGCTCCCTGCATTTTTCCTGCAGCTGTCGTGCTGCAAAGATCATGACCATTGTGCCTCGCAGGGGACGAAATCCGCATTGTGATTCCGGGAGGAGCTCCTCGGCCACAGGGAGAAGACAATTGAGTAGAACTCTAGCGACAACTTTCCCAGTGGCTGGTAACAGGGAGATTCCCCTGTAGTTGCCTCAGTCGGACTTGCCCCATTTAAAAAAAAAAATGGTCACAATCATTGCATCTCTGAGATCTCCCGGCATGCTCTCATCCCTCCAGATGAGAGAGATGAGGTCATGTATCCGCGCCAACAGGGCCTCTCCGCCATACTTTAGTGCCTCAGCAAGGATTCCATCCGCACCTGTAGCCTTGTTATTCTAGAGCTGTTTTATGGCTTTGCCTACCTCGTGCGATGTTGGAGTTTCACTGAGTTGGTGGCGGGTCGCATGCTGCGGGATGGAGCCGAGAACACTCGAGTCAAAGGCAGAGTCTCGATTGAGGAGTGCTCCTTCCATCGGGCCCTGACAGTTTTGGTGTCCTTGATGAGTGTTTCCCCGTTCTTGGCCAGGAGTGGGGTGGGGCCTTGGGAGTTTGGACCGTAGGTGGCCTTGACTGCAGTGGAGAATCCTCGCATCTCGTGGCTGTCGGCCAGTTGTTGTATCTCCTGTGCTTTCTCCATCCACCACCTGTTCTCTAGATCCCAAGATTTTTGTTGGACCTGAGCCTTGAGCCATCTGTAATGTTGTTTTGCAGCTCCCGAGTTGGGTTGTTGCTTGAGGCTCAGAAATGCTTTGCGCTTGCGATCTATTAGTTCTTCGATCTCCTGATCATTTTCATCAAACCAGTCCTGGTGTTTTCTGGTTGAGTGACCAAGTGTCTCTTCACAGGCACTGGTTATAGAGGCCTGGAGGGCAGATCAAGCACTGTGGGCATTCAGCATCTCAGGGTCATCAAGGCACGCCAGATTTGCTGTGAGGCGCTGGCTGTATAGGGCTCTCTTAGCCGGGTCTCTCAGTCCCCCGGCATTAACTTTTTTGCGGAACTGCTTCTGCTGTCCCCTCTGCTTTGGAGCAATGTTAATGTTGATGATGGATCGGATTAGGCGGTGATCCGTCCAGCAGTCGTCCGCTCCTGTCATGGCGCGGGTGATGCGCATATCCTTGCGATCCCTGGCTCGGACGATGACATAGTCAAGCAGGTGCCGGTGTTTGGAGCGAGGGTGTTGCCACGATGCCTTGTATTTGTCCCTCTGGCGGAACAGGGTGTTGGTGATGAGGAATTCATGTTCTAGATATTTTGTCAGGAGTAGGGTACCACTGGAGTTGGCTTTCCCTACCCCCTCTCTGCCAATCACGCCTCCCCAGAGGGCTGTGTCTTTGCTGACCCTGGCATTAAAATCATCCAGGAGGATCAATTTGTCGCCCAGGGGGACACGGGACAAGGATGTCTCTAGGTTGGAATAAAAATCCTCTTTAGCCTCACCCGTTGCATCGAGTGTAGGGGCGTACGCACTGATGACTGTGTCGCACTGGTTTCGGGATAGGGTAAGACGAAGAGAATTGAGACGTTCGTTAACCCCACAGGGGGAGTCTTTGAGGCGGTCGACCAGCTCATTCTTGAGGGCAAAGCCAACTCTATGAAAGCGGCGTCTGCCTCTGGTTTCCCTTTCCAGAAGAAGGTGTAACCTCCACCATGTTTCTTCAACTGGCCTTCCCCTGCCCGCTGGCTCTCGCTTAGGGCAGCGATGTCAATGTCAAAGCATCTGAGTTCCCGGGCAACTATGGCATTGTCCATGAGGGTCCTGACGTTCCAGGTCCCGAACTTCATACTGACAAAGTGAAATCTGTCTGTGCGTGAGTTCTTTTAACATGGGGTGGCCGCTGCACACCGGCAACCACACGGGCTTAGCTGAGCAAGGTCTTGGTCTAGTGGCAAGGGGGTCCAAGACAACTGGAGACCAGGCACAGCTCTATAACCCTAATTGCCTACAGCGAAGTGTTGGCCGCAGGCTCGGCGCCGAGTAGCGCCATTGATGGGAGATGGCCCGAGGCTTGGCTGGGGGTAAGCATTAGGAAGGTCACGTCCAAAGTTATTTTAAAAGTTAAAAGTTGATGAAAATTCCCAATTTGTTTAAGAAGTTGCTAAGAGTTGTTAAAAAGTCTAAGATGTAGATCAATAATAGGTTATAAAAGTTTCCCCAATTGTTTAAAAGTTAAGATTGATTTAAAGTTTTTTTTTAAAAAGAAGAATTAAAAGTTGAATAAAAGTTTTAAAAAGTCAAAGATATAGATTAGTAATAGGTGTCTAAAAGTATTTCGATTAAAAGTCCAAAATGTAAGTTTTAAAAGTTCTCCCAAATTGTTTAAAATGTTTAAAAGTTGATCAAAAGTTCAAAAATTGATTAAAAGTTGGTTCGAAGTTTAAGATGTTGGGTTGAACGCCGGCTGCCAGTTCAGCGCCGGCCTCGGAGTCCCTTCGGCTGGTTCAGTGCTTGCCCGGAGTCCCTGAACACCGGCCTCGGAGTCCCTTCGGCTGGTTCAGTGCTTGCCCGGAGTCCCTGAACGCCGGCCTCGGAGTCCCTTCGCCGGTTCAGCGCCGGCCCCGGAGTCCCTGAACGCCGGCCTCGGAGTCCCTTCGCCGGTTCAGCGCCGGCCCCGGAGTCCCCTCGGCCAGCTCGACGTCCGCCCGAGTCTGTCAGCACAATGAACATCTGGTGTGCGACCACAGGGATAGGTGTGTGCAGGTGTGGAGTCCTTTCGGCCCGGGATGGGTGCAGGCCGGATCTTTCGGCCCGGGGTTGCAGCGGGCCGGTGTAGAGTCCTTTCGGCCAGGGGTTGCAGCGATGTACTTGCTACCACAGGCCTACACAGGCCTAAACACAGCCCACGGACACAGGGCTAATCACAGCCCACGGACCTTTACATTAGTGGCAGCCAATGAATAGGGCTCCTACCTTGCCCACTTAATGACAAATCCTGTGTAATTAAGGAGGCCGTTCCAAGTAGAAAAGATGAAGGGAAATTGGTGCCTCAAACCTAAGACTTACAGGGGCCAAAATTTAGATGCACTAGAAAGCTGGTGCACCTATGAGTTTTGGAGTGGTACTTACCGCTGGAACTCCTGGTTCGGTAAGTAGATCCAGTTTCAGGACTTTGAAATTTTTTCAAAGTCCTACAGGAAATGGATCATAATGGGGGCGGGCCTTGGATTCAAAGCCAGGCTGACTGGCTGAAAATGGATCTGTCGGGGCCTCCGCCGCTGTCAATCAGCAGTGGAGTCACAGCGCGTGTGCGTCACCACGCTCTCTCCCCTCCGTTAAAGGGGAGAGATTCTATCATTTTTTTTAACTTTGGCCACTGGGAGGCCAACAGCCTGGCCTGGCCGAACCCGGGGGCAGTATTTTGCCGGCCGATCGGCAAGTCGGCCAGCAAAAATGTTTCCATCGCGACAATGGGTCCTCCCCTTTCGGGGCTGCCGCGCTGCCGGGCCACACTCAGAGCAGAAATGGTGCACCAGCAAAAAAACCTGGGGGATCACCGGATTGAGGTGAAAATTGATGGGTAAGTATTTTTATTGCTTTTTTATTGTTTTCATTGGCGGTGCAACTACTCGGGCGGGATGGGGTCCAGGCTGAAAATTCCCCAACCTGTTGACCCCAAAGCGGCGGCCATTCGATTTTTAGGAATGGCCGCCGCAAACGGGCATTAATGGGTCTCTTTGAGACCCTAAATTTCGGCCCCTCAATCTTCTTAGCATAAGGCCCTACTGTAAATAAGCCATCTGGGTGATTTGGATCTCCTCAGTACCTGTACTTGCTAATTGTATAGTTAATGTAGAGTTAGTGGCCTAGACATTCATCTTGTCAATGGAACTGATTATCAGCTGTTGCATATAATGGGCGGCTGATCCGATGCCACCCGTTTTGCGCCAGTGCCTGAGACGAATTTCTAGCCCTATATAAAATGTGTATAAGTGGGCCATTAAACAGTTTGGGCATTAAAGAAGTCTCCAAAATTCTCCAGCTATTTGGATTAAGGTGACCTGTGACTGAATCTCATAATCTAGTATTTTTTTTCAGCAATTGGATTGAGAACATTGCATCAGGAAGCACCTGCTTTTATCCCAGCTGTATATAATTTACTCCGCAACAATCTGTAATTGATCAGAGTGGCTACTAGACCAAAGTTGAACAAATATTGTTGTGCTGTAGTCGGAATGGAAAACAGGATATCTCATTAATCATGGGGTATACTAGGGTAATCACTACAATATGTTGTTTATTCTGTGGGCACTGTTAAAATGCATGTATACAGTGGAAGAACTGCAGAATGTGATGCTGGAGCAAGCTGTGAAATGGTAACTGCATGCCAGATTCATTTTCATTGCAATCGCTTATCCTGTTGGAATTAATACCTGTAGTAGTAAAAGCATTGATCGGGGAATTATACGCATTTTTCGTCAGCATTTTTGTAAAGTTACAACCAACGTTACTTTTAATCATCTAAACAGCTGCAACAAACTACTACAGTCTAAAGCTATCATCCTTAAAATGGCACCAAAGGAATGAGACGCCACACTTTTAATAGTTAATTTTCAGTGCCAGAGAGGCAATAACTAACACTTATCATGTCGTTAAAAGAATACTTAGACTTGAAATAACAAGATTTAACTTTTTGTGGCGAGGTAAATTCAGCAACTTCACAGCATTTATTTCATTTCAATGGTGAATCAGACAGCAAGATGCCTTTTTCAGAGAATATTGTGCAGTAAGAAATGTCCTCATACTTCTGCATATTTATTTAATTTTACTTTTAAATGCTGGAAATGTTTAATGATAGTGGAAGGTCTGTATTTTGAAAGCTGCAAATGAAATTTAATACCATAAAGAATCTTTGAATTTTTATCCCCCTCTACTTTTTAAATTAATTTCAAAATAAACTAACTGTAGATCATAACTTGCATGCAAATATTTGGAGTCAGATTCAATTGTACATGTAACAGAATGCTACATCAATTGTATGTGTAACATAGACACTGCAAAAGAATTGATAAGATAGAGAATATATATAATAGATGTTTTATTTATATATATATATATATATATATATAAAGAATATATATAATCTTTTTTTATATTTACAACTTTATTTTTTCATTGTACTGAGTTATAGATTGAAGTAAATTATGTTTATTTGATGTGAAATTAGACCGTCTCTTACAAGATCTTTTGTAAAATAAGCAGTAGTGACTTTTTTATTATGATGAAAATAAATATGAACCCTTTTTTTAAAAAAAGAACAAGCATTCAGTGACTTACAGTTTCATTCTTCAACATTTATTTTAAATCTAGATGCCTGTGGATGCAGCAAATACCCCATTCTTTTATTGCAGGCATTGTACTCTTGCTCCTGCACAGCATACCATTGTACAGGCACAGCTTGGTAATTATTTCCACTTGCCCTGTTTGCCCCATGCATACCTTCAAAATGGTTCACCTTTCAGTTTTGTATAATAAATATATTCCCTTTGTAGTTTGTTGCATGTATTGTCAACATTATTGTTTTTAAAATTACACAAAGAATGAGTAATTTTAGGCTTTTATGATCAATGCCTTCATAAAGCAAAATGTAGTACTTTTTTGCAAACATACTTTCATTGGGGCCAAGTTTCAGGATGAGTTGCTCATGTTTTTTTGGAGCAACTGGTTTAGAATGGAGTATCTTAGAAATTGCAATTCTCGGTATTTAGTTTGCCCCAGTTCTAGTCATTTAGAACAGTTTCAGTTTGGAACAGATTTTTTTTTCAAAAGGGGGCGTGTCCGGCCACTTACGCCCGTTTTGAAAGTTTAGGCAGTGAAAACTTACTCCAAACTAACTTAGAATGGAGTAAGTGTAGATTTTTGTACGCTCAGAAAAACCTTGCCTACACTTAGAAAATCAGGCGTAGGTTACAAATCAGGCGTAGGGAAGGAGGTGGGGGGGAGAAAGGGAAGTTTACAAACATTAAACACTTCAGTTTTACAAATAAAGAGCCATCATCAGTAATAAATGATAAATACATCAATAAATCAACCAATAAAACAATTAAAAAAAAATTAATTAAAAATTAAATTTTTAAAAAAAATCAATAAATAAAACATTTTCTACTTACCGACTGCAGCTGGGATCCCCCCCCCCCCAGTGTGTCTCTGTTAGTGTCTCTCTCTGTCTGTCTGTCTGTCTGTCTGTGTGTGTCTCTCTCACTCTCTGTCTGTCAGTGTCTGTGTTTCTGACAGCGAGGGGAGGGAGGGAGGAGGAGAAGGGAGGGAGGGAGGGGGAGAAGGGAGGGAGGGAGGGAGGGGGAGAAGGGAGGGAGGGAGGGGGAGAAGGGAGGGAGGGAGGGAGGGGGAGAAGGGAAGAAGGGAGGGGGAGAAGGGAGGTGGGGGAGAAGGGAGGGAGGGAGGGGGGAGAGGAGGGAGGAGAAGAGAGGGAGGCTGAACGGGCCCAGCCCGGCCGGGCCCAAGACTTCGGGCAGGGCCCGCCCCCAGCACCGGAGTTAAAGGTAGGTGGCCGGGGGTTGGGTCGGGTCCGGGGGGGTGGGGGGGAAGGGTCGTGTCCGGTGGGGGAGGGAAGCGGGAGTCAGGTCGGGTCTGGGGAGGGGGAGGGGGAGTGAGTCGGGTCCGGGAGGGGAGCGGGAGTCAGGTTGGGTCCGGGGCGGGGGAGCGGGAATTGGGTTGGGTCCGGGGTGGGAGTCGAGTCGGGTCCGGGGGTGGGGGGAGTCGGGTCGGGGGGGAGTCTGAGCGGGAGCTGGGGGTGGGGGGGGGGGTTTGAGAGAGCCAGCTGAAGGGAGGAAGCAGGAGCTGGGCGTGGGAGGTGCAGCCTGATCCACGCCACCCCAGTGAGCCCATTCGGCCAGGGCTAGGGGCGGCGTGCTTCGGGCCTCTTCCACACAGTTTCGGGCGCCTGGAGCTACTGCACATGTGCGCCCACTGTAGCGCGCCTGTGCAGAAGTCCCGGCACTGTTTTCAGCGCAGGGACCTGGCTCCGCCCCCCACAGCTCGTGCTGTGCCGCGCCCAGCTCCAGAGGACTTGCAGGGAGCCGGAGAATATGTAAGAATTTTTTAGGCGCACTTTCGGGCGCGAAAAACAGGCGTCCAGGTCGGGGCTGCACCGTTCTAGGCGCGGCCCGAAACTTGGGCCCAACGTGTCGTGTGAAATTAACTCACGCAGAAAAACTCAGTGGTAGTTAGCAGCAACAAAATTTATGAACTGTGTTAAAACACCTACAAGAAAGCTCCAGAACTTAAATGTAATTTTTTTAAACAAAATTATATACCTGTATTGGAAACATGAATAATGATTGGGAGCATGTTTGAGATTGTGATGTACTTTGGGGATTAGATGGCACTATCAAGCTTTGGTATCAGAAAGATTTGTTGTGTATGTTTTTCCCTGCAAGCTGGAGTGAAATGTTACACCAATATCACTTGCAGGATCACATGGAACAATGACACTTAGCTGAAATCGCATAATTTGATTGTGGTCGCCTACACTCCTTTGCCAGACACCCTTAGCCAGCAAAAGCAAAAAGTGCCAAAAATAGAATAAAATTGGCCCATGAATTCTAACTATTATAAAGAATAATAAAGTAGGCATGAATGACGAGCCCTTAAAACTGAGATGAGGAGAAATTTCTTTTCTCAGAGGGTTGTGGACCTGTGGAACTCACTGCCTCAGAGAGCTGTTGAAGCTGGGACATTGAATAAATTTAAAGACAGAGATAGACAGTTTCTTAACCGATAAGGGAATAAGGGATTATGGGGAACGGGCAGGAAAGTGGACCTGAGTCCATGATCAGATCAGCCAAGATCTTATTAAATGGCGGAGCAGGCTCGAGGGGCCGTATGGCCTACTCCTGCTCCTATTTCTTATGTTCTTAAGTTATGTTCTTATGTTAACATTCCTCTGACAGATGGATTCAAGTAGCATTGATAAATAGCTTGAGCTTCATTGTTATGGCTCATAAGGTCATCCAAACCTTCACTGAGTACTTGTAAAACACTAGTCTATGTGTTATGTCAGTCATCGTGTATTCTGTTACCTCAAAAATTTCACACATTTTATTATTAGCACAATTAATTTTAACACTTCATTTTGTATGTCTTAAACAGACGTAGAAATAGAATAACCAGTGGGGGAACTGTTGTGTAACAAGTTTGATCTGTTGTGAGAAGGACCTTGATTACTTGCTCACTTATGACCATGTTTTCTTTTATGAATTAAATTAATTGTTCCACATTAATGTATTTAGTATGCTCTTTGTAGAATGGAACATAAATAAATAGTAATTTTCTCTTGTTTGGTTTTCTTACCCCCCCCCCCCCAAAAAAATGAACTATTCCAAATTTATCTTACGTTTAGCATAACTGGTTACTCCCATAAGTGGACCTTATATCCCCTAGATTGGGGAGAGTACCTTTACTGCCCAATATCTAGTTCAACAATAGCATGTAATTGGGGTTGTAACAAGAACCCCTGGTATATACAGGATACTGTGATATTTTAAGCACAACATACAAGTGTTATTTTTCCCTTCTCTTTCAGAATGCAGACTGATCAGCATGAGGCCAATTGTAAACCAACAAACTGGTTTAGTTTACATTTTTTAAATGAACAGGCTGCAGTTTTCAGTGAGATTCAATCAATTTCATATTGATCCTTGTAACATAGAAAACGATAACTACGGCCCTGAATTTGTGGTCAGCGGTGAATGAGAGATTTCACCCTTGGTGTGGGAGCCATAGCAACTATATTGTCTGTTTGGCTAAGTCTCCCCTTTGCTGTATGCAATAAATAGAAGCAGTTCTTGCATTACAGGTGCGAACATCTCTGGAATTTGCTAATGATCCTTCAAAATTGGTCTGATAAATAGTCTTAAAGGCTAATCGATTTCTGCTCAAGAGACTCCATCCAAATTTCTAGCCATCATTTCTTCAGTGTCTCCAAGCTTTACGCTATTGAGTAAGAAAAATATTTTAGAACACTGGAATTATCCCGTTGTAATCTGAACTTGACTTTATAATATAGTATTATATTAAATCAAAAATCTTTTCTGTCAAATAGGTAAATATTTCAAAATATTACAACGTTAACCTCTTTTATGCATTTTTTAAGCCTTCTGTTCGAAGGATAGATTTCTATTTTTGGCACCTCGTATTAGCAATAAGCCTTCCCCAGTCAAGCATGACATCGTCCTGAAGGCACAGTAAAGCTCACTCTTCTATGCTGCAACTCTGTACCTATTACAAATTCAGACCTGCCATAGATACCTTCTTGGGCTCAGTGGTATCAATTGCTCCTGTAAGTAAATCCCCATGCCTTTTAACTTTCAAGTTGATATACACTGCCCAATATCTACTTGTACAAATGCACCCCCTTGACATACAAACTGGATATCCTGTCTTTTGCATATGTCCAATGGTGAGTTGTTCAGTGGGTTGACTGTTTACACTTTAGTGACGATGCCAGAATGAATCATTAAGCTCAGACAGCGAGTGAACATAAAGTATGATCAGACTAACTTGATTGAGTTTATTCCAAAATATTTTTTTGTAGCACCCTAACATTTATCAGAAAATAGAAACTTTCTTCCACAGTTTGGGCTAGATTCAAACTCGGGTACCAGGTGTGAAAGTACACTGTGCCATTCAGCCCCTCATTTGTGTCAGAAAGTGAAAGCAGCACAAGTTAAATGTATCAGTGTTCGTATTATTTCTACTCTGGGCATATGGTGTAGTGTTATAAACATGCACTTCATCTAAGTATTGCTACCGGCAACTACATTTGCTTGGTTATTCAGATAAATCTCTGAGCAAAGTGTACATTTTAATTGTGATTGCTATCAGACTTCTTAATAAACTTGACATTCAGAGGTTGCACATTCTGATTTTACATGCCTGAAATTTTAATGGTCAACATTACGCAGCTTATAGAAACATAGAAACATAGAAAATAAGTGCAGGAGTAGGCCATTCGGCCCTTTGAGCCTGCACCACCATTCAATAAGATCATGGCTGATCATTCACCTCAGTACCCCTTTCCTGCTTTTTCTCCATACCCCTTGATCCCTAAGGCCGTAAGGGCCATATCTAACTCCCTCTTGAATATATCCAATGAACTGGCATCAACAACTCTCTGCGGTAGGGAATTCCACAGGTTCACAACTCTCTGAGTGAAGAAGTGTCTCCTCATCTTAGCCCTAAATGGCTTACCCCTTATCCTTAGACTATGTCCCCTGGTTCTGGACTTCCCCAACATCGGGAACATTCTTCCTGCATCTAACCTGTCCAGTCCCGTCAGAATTTTATATGTTTCTATGAGATCCCCTCTCATCCTTCTAAACTCCAGTGAATACAAGCCCAGTTGATCCAGTCTCTCCTCATATGTCAGTCCTGCCATCCCAGGATTCAGTCTGGTGAACCTTCGCTGCACTCCCTCAATAACAAGAACGTCCTTCCTCAGATTAGGAGACCAAAACTGAACACTCTATTCCAGGTGAGGCCTCACTAAGGCCCTGTACAATTGCAGTACGACCTCCCTGCTCCTATACTCAAATCCTCTCGCTATGAAGGCCAACATACCATTTGCCTCCTTCACCGCCTGCTGAACCTGCATGCCAACTTTCAATGACTGATGTATCATGACACCGAGGTCTCGTTGCACCTCCCCTTTTCTTAATCTGCCGCCATTCAGATAATAATCTGCTTTGTCTTTTTCCACCAAAGTGGATAACCTCACATTTATCCACATTATACTGCATCTGTCACGCTTTTGCCCACTCACCTAACCTGTCCAAGTCCCCCTGCAGCCTTTTAGCGCCCCCCTCACAGCTCACACCGTCACCCAGCTTAGTGTCATCTGCAAACTTGGAGATATTAAACTCAATTCCCTCATCCAAATCATTAACCTATATTGTAAATAGCTGGGATCCCAGCACTGAGCCCTGCGGCACCCCACTAGTCACTGCCTGCCATTCTGAAAAGGACCCGTTTATCCCGACTCTCTGCTTCCTGTCTGTCAACCAGTTCTCTATCCACGTCAGCACATTACCCCCAATACCATGCGCTTTAATTTTGCACACCAATCTCGTGTGTGGGACCTTGTCAAAAGCCTTTTGAAAGTCCAAATACACCACATCCACTGGTTCTCCCTTGTCCACTCTACTAGTTACATCCTCAAAAAATTCCAGCAGATTTATCAAGCATGATTTCCCTTTCATAAATCCATGCTAACTTGGACCGATCCTGTCGCTGCTTTCCAAATGTGCTGCTATTTCATCTTTAATAATTGATTCCAACATTTTCCCTACTACTGATGTCAGGCTAATCGGTCTATAATTACCCGTTTTCTCTCTCCCTCCTTTCTTAAAAAGTGGTGTTACATGAGCTACCTTCCAGTCCATAGGAACCGATCCAAAGTCGATAGACTGTTGGAAAATGATCACCAATGTATCCACTATTTCTAGGGCTACTTCCTTAAGTACTCTGGGATGCAGACTATCAGGTCCTGGGGATTTATCGGCCTTCAATCCCATCACTTTCCCTAACACAATTTTCCGCCTAATAAAGATTTCCTTCAGTTCCTCCTTCTCACTGGACCCTTGGTCCCCTAGTATTTCCGGAAGGTTATTTGTGTCTTCCTTCGTGAAGACAGAACCAAAGTATTTGTTCAATTGGTCTGCCATTTCTTTGTTCTCCATTATAAATTCACCTGAATCTGACTGCAAGGGACCTATGTTTGTTTTCACTAATCTTTTTCTCTTCACATATCTATAGAAGTTTTTGAGGAGAACCTTTTCCCCGAGTTATTCCACTTGATGTCACGAGTTGAATAGTAATACTTGAAGCAAGACTTAAACTTTTGAGACTAGTGAAACGTTCCAGTGAGGGCAAAGATAGTAACACTTTTAATACTAAAATTAAAATAATAAGGAATCATTTGCTTGTAATTTAAAAGATATGATGATGTTAACAGTGAAGTTAATTGAAAAACATACTGGTAAGGTTTTATTTTGTGGATAGTGGGTTTAGGACTGCAGAATATGGTCTTTCTGTTTATTTTAAATATGTAAATACATTTGTCCAACCAAGGATAAGCTGTTGCCAAGGGTATCTATTTAACAGGGCATATTCAATCTATATCTATTTTACCACTTGCCAGTAAAATGCATTGTAACACATTTTTGTGCATGTTACAAGAACTGGGAGAGAGGCAGTAAAATGCAAGTCATTCTAATGAAGGGATTACAGGATGCGCATACATGGTCCTGTTGATTTTAGTAGGAGAAAGGGCATTAGTGTTTGTCGCTTCCATCCCCACTTCATCCTTTAAAAAGCGAAATACTATGAAGTATGTTAATTTTATCCAAAAATGAAGTACATGGAAAGTGTCTTAAAAATGCTACTGCACTGGACAATGTTTTGGAACCTTGCTTTTTTTAGTTCTAAAGCTATAATCTGCCAGTAGTTGCACAAGACTGTATAGTGCAATAAATCTATTACAGATTGCAGTTGAATTTATCGCAATGTTATTAGCCCTTCTACTGTAAAAAATAAAATTTAAAACATGCTGAGCATATAAGACAAGTATTGTAGCAGAAGTCTGCAAACTCCAAGATAATATCCTATTTACTGGAAAAATGCATCAATGTATGGTTTACATAAAAATTTAAAACTTGCCCCACAACCCCCTGAGATGTCTGCGCTCCTCTAATTCTGCCATCTTGAGCATCCTTGATTATAATCGCTCAACCATTGGTGGCCATGCCTTTTGTTGCCTCGGCCCTAAGCTCTGGAATTCCCTCCCTAAACCTCTCTGCCTCTCCACCTCTCTTTCCTCCTTCAAGACGCTCCTTAAAACCTACCTCTTTGACCAAGCTCCTGCCCTCATTTCTCCTTATTCGGCTCGGTGAAAAATTTCTAATCTCGTAATACTCTTGTTAAGCGCCTTGCGACGTTTCACTACGTTAAAGGTGCTATATAAATACAGGTTGTTGTTGTGTGACACAGCGAACAATAAAATATTGCTTGTACTTCTAGGCTCACAACTTACTAGGCTCACAACTTATACAAACCTGTGTGAAGGGCAACTTATGTGTTTATGGATTTTATGGTATACATGTAACAAGCTTTCAGCATAACATTTTAAATTAATTGCCATTTGGTACTCTGAGAGAAAACATTAAAAAAGGCATGGAATTCTTATTGGAGAATCTGTTTCTTAAGACCAGTGTTTTGAGTAGCACTTGCAATAGTCAACAGGAAGCTACTGAAAATGGGCTGTGCAAGGAAACCTTATCTATTAATAGAAATGTTCATTTTACCTGCCATCATATACTGCAGCTAGCATCTTTTTCTATCTGGTGGATTATACAGATTGTAACTGTTACTCATAAACAAGTTCTAGTCTTGAGGGGGTGAAGAATGCTTGCTCTTCCCTGTAATTAATGATCTACTGGCAAAATTGCATAAGAACATAAGAAATAGGAGCAGGAGTAGACCATTTGGTCCCTCGAGCCTGCTCCGCCATTCAATAAGGCCATGGCTAATCTGATCTTGACCTCAACTCCACTTTCCTGCCTGCTCCTCATAACCCTTGACTGTCTATCTTCACCTTAAATATATTCAATGACCCAGCCTTCACAGCTCTCTGGGCAGAGAATTCCAAAGATTTACAACCCTCCAAGAGAAGAAATTCCTCCTCATCTCCATTTTAAATGGGCGTCCCCTTATTCTGAAATTACATGCCCCTTAGTTCTAGATTCCCTCACGAGGGGAACCATCCTCTCTGCATCTACCCTGTCAACCCCTCTCAGAATCTTTTATGTTTCAATAAGATCACCTCTCATTCTTCTAAAGTCCAATGAGTATAGACCCAACCTGTTCAACTTTTCTTCATTAGATAACCCCTTCATCTCAAGAATCAACCTAGTGAATCTTCTCTGAACTGCCTTCAATGCAAGTATATTCCTCTTTAAATAAGGAGACCAAAACTGTACGCAGTACTCCAGGTGTAGTTACAAAGACATTCATTTTTACAATTTTGTTATCATTAATTAAACAGAAAAACATGCATTCTCTGTTTTCTTTAAAAGAGGAATTTTGTTCCCAATAAACCAAAGCCTAACTTGTCTTTTCTGTATTGAACTTGACTTAGTTATATACAATGTGAATGTAGTGATGTGATTGATGATTTATGTTAGCCACAAATACCTCAGTGAGGCTATTTATTGGCAGACTTCAGTTCCCATTGAACTGTTTCAGACTGAGGTACCAGAAACTTGAACTGTGATTTATAAAAACAAAATAAGCTAATTCCAGATTGTGTTGACTTAATTCATAGTAAACTATATGGTCTAACTCATCACCCGATAGGAGTCCAATTCTCCTTTGTCTTGGTGACATTAAATAAATGTTACTGTGAACATGACCATTTCTTCTGATAAGTGAGCTCAAAAAAATGACATTCAAATCCTGTATCTTGCCAGTAATTTACATCATGTACCATTTCAGCGGAAGCAAAGTGCAAGAAGGCTAGCCTAGGAAGACATTCCACTGAAAAATCCACTGGAAATCCAGGGACCTCCGGAAAACCAGGGATTCTAAATAAGGAAGATGTTGAAAGACTTGAGAGTCCCAATCCTAACAAGGGTGGAAAACGAGGCAACAAAGATGGAGACTGCAGCCCTAGCCCTAAAAAAAAGAAGCTGGAACAATTGTTTAAAAGTAGCCATGACTTGCCTGTTGATACCCCAAGAGAAAAACTTGCTTGTCTAGTTTCTGGTCGGGGTCCATATGAGCATGTATGTTCTATGAAGCAAACTAGCAATCTTCATATAACTACCTCATCTCCTGTACCTCAAAAGCCTCAGTTTGTAGGCCGCAGTGGACAGGAACATGAAATCAATAAATTGACGACAGCACAAGCCAAGTATCCATCATCAGTGGACAGTCATTATTTTGCTCGACAAAGGCTCAAGCATCACGAGGGAGATACGTTCAACAGGCCAGGAACTTCCTCTCAGCAAAGTGCTCTATCTCTATCCAGCACCAGAGGTGAGGTAGATTCCAGGTCCCAACAAAGGGTTAATGAAAAGCATTTAAATTCTGGTTTTCTCAAAACAACAGACTCTGGATTCCTTCAAAACACTGAAGAAAGCAGCAGTGCTTTGCCACTAGAGAATTCAGGTGGACGGCATGGGGCTGTGGCTGAGGAAGATCTTCCAAAAAGCCAGCCCTCATCGTACTGTCCAAATTGTGTAATACTACAAGAGAAAATTCGACAGCTTCAGGAGGAACTAGATCGGTTGAAGTCTAACTTGCCAGGTAAGTCAACACATATGAAGTGCCCCAGCAGATTAGTGGTTCATGTGCTTGCTTTTACATTTTACTGGTAATAAATTTGATTTTTAAAGCTGTGGTTGGCACTCTAACCAGCCTATCAGCCTATCTATAGTTTTCACAGTTCTGAGCTGTGAAGTGGGAAAGCTCAGCCATAGGAAAATGATGTGCCTTCGATTCGTGGACAAATGCCTCACTGGTTGATCCAAGACATAGTCTTGGTATTGGATATCCATAGTTCTTGCAAAGAGGGAGGAGGACCATTTAGATGTGTTGTCATGTGAAAGAGATGGGAAGGGAGAATGAGGGAGAATAGTAGGGTATTCAAATGTAAATTAGAAACAAAGAGACAGTATCCTGTTTGTTGGCCTGCATAGGCTGTATTTTAAATCAATGCTTCCTTCACAGATCATCTTGTGGATAAAGATTTGATTTTATGTTTGTGTATGATGGCTGACATTCCTCAGGCCAGGCTAGAAGACACCATTAAAAAATGTTTTGTAAGCTTCTTTGGCTACTGTTACATATGATATGGTTTCTATATTCAGTGGAAGGTAAAGAAAAACACAAGCACTGTAGATGACTTTGGCATGAGTGTGCATTGTTTAACGGTTTATTCCCTGCACTGTACAATTCCATGTTCACTAATTTAATAAAAAGCAAGCATTTGTGCCGGTTTCTCAATCACATTCTATATCCTTCCTGCCACTAGAGTTTGGACTAACACTCTTGCATTTTTATTGAAAATACGTCTTGAATTTGTATTCTAAGTTAATTTTTCAGTTTTCAGAAATAGGAGCTGGAGAAAATAAATGAAATAACCCTTTCACTGCTAATGTGAGAGCAAGGGTTAGGAGTGAGTGAGGCAAGCTAAGTGACAGCAACAGTCTGGCAAAGGTGGTAGGGAAACAAGAGAAAGAAGTAAGGTTGGAGATGATGGAAGAAAAGCACCTTGGTTACTCTCAAAATCGCCAAGTAGTTTTCCTCTTCCCAAGCAAGTTAGTAAATAGTCTAACCCTTGTTCAGTTTACCTTTATCCGTTAATGTCACTTGTAATCAAGGCTACTGAATAAGGGGAATGGAAAAAAATTTTAACTTTGCAAATTTGTAACTTTGTTACCTACTGTGTTTGGAGGAAGGTTAATCTTTTAGTTCTTTTTGTTCCTTATTGTTGGACTTGGGGCCTCTTCGTAACCCTACAGAATTACATTTCCCTTTAAGGTCCAGCCACACTTCAGTCTATTTGTGTGCTCCTAACCAAAACAATTCCTTCCCTGTTTACCCCCCAGCTCATATGAATGGCTCTCTTGATATCTATCCAGATACATTCACTAGGATTGCACAAATACATTCTGTTGTATCTAAAAGAACAGAAATACAGGTTTGCTGACATGTCTATTTTTGCTTGTGAGTTGATAACCATTTTGAATGATATGCACTTAAGAAACCCAGAGTTAAGCACGTCAATGGTCAGGCCTAAAACCTCCTAAACTGTTAAATTTAAAACATTCACTTTGCAGCTTTCAAAATAAGCATGTTACATCTCATAGTGTGATTTCCTCAATTCTTTTTGTATATTTCTAATGCAGAGTGGTGCAAAACAAGTTTGTTTGTTTCATCTTTTTTTCAAAAAAGAAGGCTACTTTTATTTGATGTGTACTGTACTTAAAATCTCATGGCAACAGTAGCTAATCTCAGCCATAGGTATTATGAAAATAAGTATGTTTTGGTTTTGTTCATAGTAGTTCCTCACTTTATTGAAGTTGGTTTTGCAATTTTTGAATTCATTGGGGAACTTAAATTAGTATTTTAATCAAACTATTCAAACCAAGAATAACCAATATGTGTTAATGTAACAGTGGGTGAGAAATAAAATCTATCTGTGCAATATGTACATTTATTTTAAATTGATCCTAAGTGAATCAGAAATATGAATTGTATCTGATAGCCCCCAGCATATTGTGGATCACGGTAGATGTGACAGTCACTTACGAGTTATCTGTTCCAAGTGTGTTCTATCTTTCACACTTGTAATGTGTTTTCAACTGGAAAGCAATTTTGATAATGGCCTAGAAATCCCGGCCTCACTGGGTCTGTACGGAGTGTGTATGGACCCGGGAAGGCATCGCAAAAGCCGGTTTTCAGCACATAATACGCATGCGCTGAAAACCAACTTTTCTGATCTGTCAATCTCCAGCTTGACAGATCCTCCGCATCTCCACAGCGACGACATTCGCATTGGCAAGATTGCGGTATTTACCCATATCTTGCTCAGTGGATGTCCTGAAAACTCTTGCACCTGATAAAAGCAGGCACATAGCCTACTTTTACAGGTGTAAGAGTTTTAAAACATACAAAAACATTGTCAAATATAATTTAAAAAACACATTTTATTGTTAAAAACCCTGCCCACTAAGGTAAGTTTATTTTAAACCATAATTTTAAAAACGTTAAGAAAAAAATTGGAAATATACATTTTTTATATGACAAATAACTTTAATTTAAATTAATCTTAAATATGTGGTGTATTTTTTCTATTTATTTTTGTTTTGGTGTTTGGGGGGGTTGTTTCTCAATCATAAAAATGAGAACTCCAACTTACGGAGTTCCCATTATTATGAATGAGAAAATACTGTATTTGGATTGGCTTCCCAGAGCCATGTGACTGCAGCTCCAGCTTACGGATGTCCCGACGTGAATGCGCTCCGATGCGCAGTGAGTGAAGGCCTCAGGACCGGGATCTCTCGTGGGCGCAGCAGGAACAGGTAGGTGCGCATCTTTTTTTAACTTTTGCAGTCGATCGCCCGCAGAAAGACCTCGTCCAGGATTTCTAGGCTATTGAGTTTTGTATTTGTTTACCATCTCAGAACTGATGAATTTCACATGGGCAGAACGTTTTTTTTGGTGTTTTAAGGAACAATATATCTCTACCAGTTCTTTGAGAATAAAGACTGGTTAAAAACAATAATTTTTCATATTTATTGTTTAATAACATAATCTGGCAGCAAATAGTCTTTCCTTTATATTAACATTATTCAATTGGACAAGTGAAGTTTTGCTTCTGACTGCATATTTTGTTTTATATATCACTCAAACATTTTTAGAACTGGCCCACTAATTCTAGGGTGCAAAGCAGCTTTTTGTCAGCAGATGGGGGTGTTGCACAGTGAATATTTTAGGTCAACAGTTTATTTGGGGTGATGATTACTAGCCCTTGCTTGGCCTGCAGAGGGTGACATTGCGCTGGTTAATAATCTGAGTTGTTAACTGCTGGCAGGACTTCAGACTCCATTTAGTTGTAATGGATGTGTCTCCACTACTTATAAAGTCAATTTTTAAATGACTGTCCTTTTATGACTGAGTTCTTCTCCCTTCTGTTATTGTTCCTCTCTGCATTCATGAATCTCCAGCCAGGAGACCAAAGAAGGAGGAATAATGCTGAAGCTTATGTTGCTTGTGGGATGAGTTATTAAGAGGTATATATCCTGTTCAGATTATTGAATTTTTCTTTGTAGGAATATCTAGTCAGATTTTTCTGACAATGCAAATTATTTAACCTGTTTCCTTGTGGGCTTTCTATCTCACAAGGATATATGTGAGGTACTGAAACAAGCTTTCTGGAAAGCAATTTAAATTTAATTTTGACTAACAAATTTAACCTGTTTTTGTGTCACAACATAAACTTATTATTTTAAGTTCTATTGCAGTTTAGTATGTGTCACATCATCAATTAACCTGTCTCGTTGTATTACCTGATCATTGCATTATGGGCTTTTTTTTATAGATAGAGGAACCTGTAGCTCACATTCTCGAGCTGAAAGGTGACCCGTTCCCGGGCTTCTGCCAGTATTAGTGGTTGCTACAAGGTGTGCAAGAGTGGTGTTGATTAACTAGCTCTCCATGTACATAGTTTTTTCTTACTATCTTGTGGTTTGTGAGAGTAACCCATCTTTAGGAGGGGGAAGAGAGGAGGAGATGGAAGCAAAAAGGAGGGTGAGGGGAGGAATAAGACAATGAGAGGGGAGGAAAGAATAGGGATAGGTAGGGAGAAGGGAGAGGAAGGGAGTGCTGAAGAATGGAATTCAGATCAGCAGAGGTATGGGGACCGGCGGTCATTGGGGGAGGAGAAATGCAGCCAATTGGGGGGATGCTGTGAATGGAAAATGTAGTCAGGGGTTACCTTAAAAGGAGAAATGAAGTGGAGTGGAATAGCCTGAGAGAGACAATTGCAGCCAGTGGGACATTGTATGGGGAAAAGGGATAGACAGCCAATGGATGGGTTGAAATGGGAAATGGTAAGTGGAAATCTTGACCTGGAGGCAGGGAAGTGAAATCTTGCTCAGTGGGAGGAGATTTGGCCAATATATCTACTTAGTGTGGTGAGAGACTATTTTTCACCATCTATGTTCTTTCATTGGGTCTCTGTTTCTTGCTTAGCAGAGGACTAAAAATACCAGGGCTAAAATGACCAAAAATACTCCCAGGGGGTGGGTGAGTAGGGTGAGGCAATTCTTGCAGGGGCTAAGATTTGTTACTCACAAACAGTTCATGCCTTCCCCATACACACCTTTTGTTTTACCTGACGGGCTAATGGCTTAAACTCCCGTGCCATTGACACATGACATCATGTTTGGGTCCTTTATAATCAATTGTTCTCTTAATGTTATGCTATGTGCCACCTGCTGCTGCAATTCCTCAGAATCATCAGACCTATCGCAGTTTTATAATTTTTTTTAATGGCTAGTGAAGACACTTTATGCCATATGTATTGGTGCTTCTTGACCCACACTTCATATGGACGTGCTTACTCATATATAATGTATTGTGTCCATTTATTTTTATTTTTTAACTTTTAATATTTCTGATCTTCCATTTTGCTTCTCTTTTACGTCAGTTCTGATGAGTGGGTGTATGTGCGGTCTGCTCACAAGCAATTACCAATTTCTCCTGTACTTGTACAAAAGGAAACACCTATATACTGCTCAGCTTTGACTCTCCGTCTGATTCCTCCTTCCCCACTTTCTTTCCCGGAGTTGCTTCAGCCTCCAGTCCATGTCACTGGGCAGTGTAGCAGTGCTGCTCCATGCCAATGGTGTTTTTGTATATTCATCCAACTGAGCTTGAACAGAATAATTGAGTGGGTGCCATAGTAGGCTAGTACTGAAAAGTTTCTGCTGTTTTGAACTATGTTCAAAGTCAGCCCACACTGTTGGAATGAAAATATTCTCTCTGGTTGTGAATGAGCTTAGCAAGTCTTGATTTCATTTCTAATAGGAAAGAGTTCATCACCCAAAATTATTGAACATAGTTGAACACCATTTAACACTAACTTGGTTGGATCATTCAGAGAGAATGGCTGATGTACAAAATGGAAATATGACACTTGTACAGAAAAAAATTGCTAATCTGAAAGAGCATTATTTGACAGAATATGGAATAATTTGTTCAGCTTCTAACCAGTTGTACTTAACATGTGAGTGCTTAAGGTTGAGACTAGTTACAGAAAGTGGGAAAAATTTCTGAGCAGGGACATTCTCACCTTAACCAACGCAAAAATGCACTATCAAATTCCTAAATGCAGCTAGGGAAACAGCAAAGACAACTGCAGAAGACCAGTAATAAAATCAGAAAATGCTGGAAGTATACAGCAGATCTGTCAGCACCAGAAAAAAGGAAAAGTAGGATAAGGTTTGGGTTTCAGAACCAGCACTTGAAACAAGTGAGACCCTTAATGGAACTGAATAAAACAAAAATTGGGTGGTGGGTAAGGAGGAAGAGATGTAATGAATTGAACAATTTTTTTTTTGAAAGCCTGGGAAAATTGAAAACTGATGGGCGATGTATGGAGATCACTCCAATTACTTATAAGGCAATGGAGAGGAATAAAAGGTTTGGAAATTGTAAAGAAATGGAGTGAAAAGTTGTGAAAAAAAATGAGGAGGGGAAGAAAAAAAACTACAAATGCAGAAAATCTGAAATAAAAATAGAAAATGCTGGAAATGCATACTCAAAAGAGAGAAGATGGGCCAAATTTGCAGTTGTTGGCTATCACTAGCTCAACTTGTGATAGTAGTTAACAGACCTCTTATCGAACAGAGGTCGATACATTTTTGGAAACGAAGAGAATTAAGGGACATGGGGATTGTGTGGGTAGGTGGAGTTGAGGTAGAAGATCAGCCATGATCTGGTTGAATGGCGGAGCAGGCTCGAAGGGCCAAATGCCCGACTCCTGCTCCTATTTCTTATGTTCTTGTGTTATCTTGATTTTTGCCTGCTGTTTTCTATAAGGGAACTTGCTTATCTTCCAGTTTCTAGTTCTGAGTGTCTCAATCCAAAATGTTATCTTGTATTTTTCTTTACAGGTGCTGACAGGAAAGCATTTTCTGCTTTCATTTCATATTTTCATGATTTACATTGTTTAATTTTATTTGTACAATAGAACAGTGCTGAAAAAGGGTAATTGTACAATAATCACACGATCACTTTTATACCATACATATCTATAAGCTTATCAGTGGATCCATGATTTTTGAACTGATTTAACATTAAAGAAAGTCCTGTGATGCATATAAAGAAAGAACAAGCTTGTATTTACATAGTGGTTTATCACATCTTTTAGAATCACCTCAAACTGTTTCACATAGAATGAATTACATTGTGCAGGTGTCAGTAAACATGGCAGCCGTTTTGTTTCACAGGAAGATCTCACAGACATCAATGTGACAAAGTCTGTTGCAGCCTCTAGTTGAAACTAGCTCTTGTGGTTACTGCCTAAATCTGAAGTAGTGCATTAATTACAAGGTTCAGATGATTGCTTCTATAGCTCAAAGCACAGGATAGGATGGCAGTGTTCATAAACTTTATTTACAGCCTGTAACAGGTTATACTGAAAGTATGTTCCTAATCAGACACAATGGTGAATTATAAATGGTTGCAATTTCTAATTTAATTATAAATTTTTTTAAAATCTATTCAAATTACTTTTAAAACACTCACCAACACATTGCACATTGGAGTGGTTGCACACAGTTTGTGCTTGTCATTTCGCATATGATATTGTTTTATTATCAGGTGGGTCATCTTGGGTGAGAGTGGGAGAGGAAGGAAGGCATAGAAGTTACCTGGCAAAGAGCAGGTAACTTAGAATAAGTGTGTGACAGTAGAATGTAATCACTTTCCTATCTGAATGTAATACTGTTTCACAGTGGATTCTTCACTGTGTATTGGGGACGGAGAAAGAAAATGAGAGTGTGGCATAAACTATAGAAATAACATACTGAATTCACTTTTTGCTAAATTAGTACTGTACTGAGCTACAAGGGAAGACAATTATTAGGCAAATTATTTCAGAGGATTGGAGTAGTCTAAATCCAAAATGGAGATATTCTGAACTGTGATGGTATGGATTGATTCGATGAGCTACTGGCACAAATGTCTATGTTCTTATCTATAAGCAGTTCTTCTCAAAAAGAAAAGGGAGTATATCAATGATGGAACAACCTGATATAACCTGGAGGTTGATGTGTGTTGTGGAAGATCCCTGATATGATGTGTGCATTGAATGGGTGGATGAGATCATTTCTGTATAGTTATTGCCCAAGGCTTTTCTCTGGTTCAGACCATATTGAATCTTCAACCCATCTCTTGAACCTGCTCTGCATCTGTTTGCACCATATCTTTGTTTCCTCTGTAGCTCTTTATTTATGTTCCTGTTATAAAGTTCAGTACACTACTGCTGCTATGGGGCACTGTGCTTTTGAGCTGACATGATGCACAATATCCTAATGACCTATTTTTAAAAATCTAATGCTTTGTCTACGATCATATACTTAGTCATTGGTGTAAAATACCCTACATAAATGTTTTATAACTCTCTTTCTTCCCTACCAAGAATAAAATGTACAGACTCAGTAGTACATGCCTTTCTGACAGTTTTCATTGTAACCGAGAAATGTAGAATGCAACTGGGATGTCTAAACTAAAAGCAAAGCACATTTGCTTTTTAATCTAGCTAAAGAAAAAAAATGAACATATGTCCCTCCAGAACAATACATGTGGCCATCAACAATTTTTGTGACTTTACCAGATCTAATTTGATCAGTTCTAAGTTAAATCTCCAAAATGAATAAAACGGCATGCTGTAAGGAAAGAAGATCTTGCTGCTCACATTCTTTCATGCTATTTAATGATAGAACTAATAAAAGTCTTGTTGATTCAGCTCTTCCTAATTATTACTAGCTAATAAATCTTTTACCAATTATATGTTTCTTGTTTCTGTGGGTGTTAAATCAGTAAAGTATTACAGGCACATTTGTGAAGGAGTTATTTTTGCTTTGATGCTGGTGAACCAGAAGGCAGGAATGGGCGCTGATAATCTGGCATATTCAAGGAGCCCTGTTCTAATGTGATCTTTTGAATCTACTAATGCATTTGTGCAATGCTGCTGTTGAGTTTTGCTCACATCAAAAAAGAAAATAAAAATCTGCAAGTGCTGTCATACACTAGAGGAACGGAGACTCTGACAGCTGTATTTCAGTTTCTGCGATCCTGCCGAAAGAGATGGAGGGATGATGACAACTGATAAAGGTAAGAAATTTATATTTTTGTGTGATTTTTCTTAGTTATTGAAGTATTGTGTTCATTTTGAGAGGAAAAGACGCTGAAAATAATAAATTGTCACACAAATCCAATCAAAGATTTCTAATTGACAAGTTATCTGTAGAAACCATAACACACGGTTTACATAGAGGGTACAGCAGGAGACTGACGGCACATGTAGTTTATTATGTCTGTGGGATAGACTTTAAAACTGTACAAAATAAAGCCACATCCTGGGTCGAGAAGGATGAATGTCACGAGTGGGATAATAGTCCACACCCTTCAATTCCTTATTGTCTTTTCACATAGAAATCATTTTACTGATGCTTGCCCAAGATGGTTGTAAATTCCATGTCTACAGATTCTACACACCTTTTTTTATTTTTTTCTGTTTAAAAAAAAAGGGCTTTCGTGATGTTGTGAAAAAAAAGTTCAAAAAACACCTCACCATATTTGTCTCTGGTAGCCCTTTTCACATATTATGCAATAAAACTAGCCAGTTCCCCTTTGAATGTACCACCTCTATTTGCTTCCATTTCCCCCGAGTCTAACCAGTGTGTTCTACATATTCATCACCCTCTGTCTATTCACCTTCTGTCTCTACGCTTGAGTTTTTATCCCTAATTAGTTTGTGGTTGTGTAAAACAATTAATTAGGGTATTGTTTATCTATACCCCTTATATCTTTGAAAGCTTTAATAAGGTCTCCCCTGAGCCCTCTTTTCTCTGGTAATACTTGTGGCTTCTTGAGTCTCTCCTTGCAGCTCTGGTGCTTAATTTCTCAATATCTGTTTATTTGGCCTCCTCTGTATCTTCACCAAAGCTAGAATGACCAGAATTGTACACAGTACATAAAACTGGTGAGCTCTATGCAGGCTCGCTATTGCCCTCTTTAAGTGATTATATTCGTATTCACTGAAGCTCGTTGCATGAAGTTTTTCTTTTTAAATAAAATTTAGCTAATCTGGGCTGTAGCACATCACAGAGCATAGAGCTTCCAAAACTTGTTGGTATTGATACATTTGTTAGCAAATTAGTTTTTACATAGAATTCAATAGCATTTACAGCATGGGAACAGGCCATTCGTCCCACCTGGTCCATGCTGGTGTTTATGCTCCACACCAGCCTCTTCGCACCTTACTTCATGTAACGCTATCAGCACATCTATTCCCTTCTCCCTCATGTTCTAACAGACTTCCGGGGTAAATTGAGACCGGTGAAATCGGCAGACACATGGAATTTAACAGAGAAGTGTGTACTGATTCATTTTGGTAGGAAGAATGAGGAGAGGCAATATAAACAAAATAGTACAATTTTAAAGTGGGTGCATGAACAGACACCACCACCTCAGAAACTTCTTACAAACTATTTATGAATGGCAGTGGTATTACCGTACCAATTGTCTTTCTAGTGCACTTCGACGGATTATAGAATATTTTCTCACTTTGCATTTTGCGACAGTACTAAGTAGTCTTTAGTGAAGCAGAAAACAAATCAGCAGCAGGACTCCTGAAGGGAAAATGAAGAGAAACACCACTTTGTTGAAGTACTCATGCAAATACAGATTTAATATCTGATGTATCTTCAAATCCTCTGTGAACTGGATAGTTTATGAGCATGTTTTCTACATTCTTTTGGGGAAATAGAGATATTACAATGCCTAGAATTTTAAACAAAAAAATAATTGATTGGCAGCCAGGTGTTAGCAGTTGGTAGGGTACTGGCTCACATATGGTGAATTACTTATTTCAACCATGTGATGTCATTTACATGGGTGAAATCTGTGGTTAATTCAACCAGCACTGTTATGTACCTGATAGCAGCCAGCTTGCATTGATGAAATGCTGGGCGAAGTTAGCTCTCCTTCATTTTCATTGTCGGAGTGGTGCAGGACCTTCAAACAGTAGAGAGTTTAATACACATTCTGGATAATTAAAATTCTTCTAAATGATGAGATTTAACAGTTGTTAAAGGGTTGGACTTTTCTACTGGCTTTTTCTTTACTTCCATATATAAGGGCACTCTTTATCAGGAGATTGAATTCGTTCACAAATAAACTTAATGCAATCAAGTTGCCAAATATTTTATGAATTACTGAGGAAATATGTGTTTTCTAGAAATCTCGACATTAACATGCCATTAATTTCCCCCATTCCCTCTACTATGCAAACTTGTACTCCCCTTTGGATGTCACTTCTAGAAGCGGTTCAAACTTCTACATAACTGACAATGGCGCTGCATCAAATAGAACCCCCAGTGAAGATGGACAAGCCAAATGATCTCAGTGTGATGTTGTATCTTGTGTCCCAGCTAAGAACTGATGGAGCCGAGCAAGTAAATGTCTGTATCAAGTTGCACAGGGACGTAACCCAGAGACTTTTTTTATTCCAATGTTCAACCACCTTAGCTATCTGACCAAACAGAACTTGGGCAGGTAGCATACTCCTGCAGTGATTCAGACAGCATTTTATGTTACCTCAGTTTTATTTGGTTTAAGGTTCACTCATCCCTAGCAGATAACAGCATTAAAGAGAGAATAAAACTCGTTCCATTAGATGTACTCTTCACTAGTGCTTTTTGTCTGCTTCCTTGATTATAGTGACAATTACATTTTTGGACTATGTGGGTGTTTACATAAATAATTTTCACCTATAATAAAAGCATTAATTTAGTATTTAAAGGAAAACTTCACGGGAATTGTGCCAAAAGCAGATTACTATAGCCTGCTTGTCCTTTTCTGCCATTGAGAATAAAATAAAAATCTTCCAGTGCTTTAAGCACAAAATCTCCATAGCCAATACCGTGCCCCATTATTGGAAGAGGTAATTTATGAACAGTTACCTAGTGATTTCCATAGCAGTAAATGACTGATCTTGGTTAGGTAAGATTTGCTTTCTTCTCTGCAAAAAAAACCCACTATTGCTTCACAGAACCATTCTTTCCCATCCATACTACAGAAATAGAAAACCTGCACATTTGTATCACCAACCTGCCAAGTATGGTGGAATGTTTTTATTTTACAAATGTTGCACCTTACGTTTTTTTTAAAACGGCACCATAGTACCACTAACGGGAATTGCAGTATTCAGTGTCAGTTAACAACCAAATAGTTATGTTATTTTAATATTACTGGAGTCTCCCTTTGGTCATTTAAAATGAAAAGTATGTTTTGGATAAGATTTTAAGTGATCTATGGATTGGAAACATATTTCTGTCAGATTAGAGGTGTTCAGTCAGCTTCTTTGACCACTTCCCAATCCAGGTATTGTGCTAAGACCATAGGAAATGGAAAATTAGATGTGTGAGTTCAACATTCTTCATTTGAGGGCAAGTCATTCGTCAAAGTGCTTTCTTTTTGTATAATGCAATGTAATATCAGGGTTTAATATTGAAATTAATTTCTCTATTTAACAACCATAGACCTACTGCTAAGTTTATAATCCCATACTGATACCCAATTGCTGGGATATTTCATCTCAAAGTTCCTGTAAAATCTCATCATAATGTCAGGGAGATTTGGAGTGTGTTATAAATTGATTATTTAACAGTGTTCGGATGTTTTCTAAAAATCAGTTTTATCAAATCTCATATGTATTGATTAGGTATTCATAATCATTAATGATCACTACAAACTTTTTCAGATGAACAGATTACTGGTTACAAGCCCCTGCAGATCCATGCATACTCATGTTGTGGGGTTAAGAAAAATATGAGACAGTTTTTAATGCTAGTCTAAACAAGGTCCAAACAAAACATATATGAACAATTCTTCCATACTTGTTCATCCTTCACAGTCAAATGAATAGGTGATTGTCCTAAAAAAGGAAATTGGTACCCTTTTAAGACAGTAGCTGTGTGTGCATCGTGATCTTCCGTATCCTGCACCGTAAAGAAAATCTTGTTCTGGATATTGCACCTCGGTTCTTCTTGTCCTGTCATTAATAGTAGTTGCACGTTTTCTCCTGTCATTGGTAGTTTCACATCAGGATAAAGTTCTTCTCATTTATAATTGGTTACTTCCTTCTAAGACATTTTTGTAACTTCTTACTTAGTAGCTTATTGTTGTTTTACAATCCATTTAGATAAGTTCTTGCACATTTTAGTACTGTAGCTTCTTTGCCATCATTGGTTTTGATGTTTGGTTTGTTTCAGTTCTTCAGTCAAGAGGTATATTGATCACGTAATTGATTAAAATCCCCTTTGTTTCTGCGGCGCCTGCAATGCGCAGTGCGAGCAGGATCCCTTTCAAGACAAGAGGTTCCCATAACACTTAGTTCAAGAGGCTCTTGCAGGACATTAGCAGAGTGTAAGAAAAAAGTCCTCTCCACTGTATTCCATTGCCACACAGTCAGGAAGACTCTGGCAGAAATTCAATTCACAGGCACCAATTTTTCCACCGTAAAATTAGCAAAACACCAACACATTTCTTGGCAAATGGAAGCCCAAAGGCTAGGCAGTTGGCAGCTTGAAAGTGCAATTGTAAGTGGCTTGGGGGAGAGTTTTTTTGAGGGCTGATGCAGAAGAAAAGGATTGAAAAGGGATAGGTTAATGTGGGTGATGAGGGATACAAAGAAGCGGTTGGAGAAGACCTTGTCTGTGATTGAGACCATGGGAGTAGAGAGGCCACATGAGATGCTAAGGTCGGTGATTCGGATAAATTCAGATGAAAGGTGAGGAAATGTTGTGTTGGTATGATAGTGCCTCAGCTGATGGGGCCATAGATATGTCATGCCAAGGAAGGCAACCTGCCAAGGATCAATAATATAAGGTGTAAGGTTATGTGTTGGGAACTAGTTGGATAGAGTTCATAATAAAGTGAATTAAATGTGGTCTGTGGAAGGAGAAGGAATGGGCTGATTGGTCAAATGGCCTTTTCTTATGCCACGATCTCACTTCACTTGCTTGCATATGTGGCTAACATTAGTTCAAACTTCTAGGAGGTGAATTTTCTTGTAAATTCTCCTGTTCCCCAACTGTAACTTCAGCAGATATTGAGCAGAAACCCCATTTATGTGTGTAAATGAGGGTTCCGCTGAACTTCTGTTGAAGTGACAGAACGGGAAAAGCACTGACGATATTCACCGCCATTGAAGCAATCCAAGTTTGATAGCTTGAAGATGGGGGTGTGCCATGCTGCCTATTCATTAACCAGTCATTACCCATCTCCCTATTGATCTGCAGCAATCCCTTTCAAGAGGCAAATTGAAGAGATGCTGGATGTCTTTTAGAAACAATTGAATATCAAAGCAATTCCAGACATAGGTGCCTTGATCAGTTATCCATTTGATTAAGCCTCTGCATTGTAAAAGAAGACAGGGTTCCTTTCAAGACAAGTGGTTACCATAGCACTTAGTTCAAGAGACTCACGCAAAGAGTAAGAAAAAAGCCTCACCCAATTGGTACCTTCACTACCACACAGCCAGGAAGACTTTCTGGGGGGGAAAAATTCAACTCTCAGCCATCCATTTTTTCGTCTTAAAATTAGAGTAAAATCTCCAAATGTCGTGTTGCAATCTGCTATGTCCGAACCACAACAGCGAATGCCATATTGACTTGCGTGACTTCTGGTTGACCAGGGCACCAGCTTGAAATAGAAATTAGGCTCCTTAACTATGCAAATTGGGGTGCTCTGAAATTCAAATGGGCAGAGCTTGCAATGTGTGTTCTCGACCCAGTTGTACCAGGCATTGAGCAGCCTAACCAGCAGCCCTTAAAGGGATCATTGAAGGCTGTGCAAAAAAAATCAGCCCAGAAAATTTGAGTCTCCTGAGCCCAGAGTAAAACAGCAGCATGCTGCCGGCTTATTTGTGGGCACCCCTCAAATTCCCTCTTCCCCCTCCCCCCCCCCCCCCCCCCCCGCCGAGTTCCTTCTCTCCCTCCCTTCCCCCCGACATCCCCCTCCCCCGAGTTCACTCTCGACCCCTCGCCCCTCCCCTCCGAGTTCCTCCCCCCTGAGATTCCCCCTCTCTCCTCCCCCCGAGTTCCCCTCTCTCCTCCCCTCGAGTTCCCCCTCTCTCTTACCCCCCCCCCCGAGTTCCCCACTCTCCTCCCCCGAACTCTTTCTCTTTCCCCCCCTCCCCACTCCCCGAGTTTCCCCCCCTCTCCTGCCACCGAGTTCCCCCCTCTGTTCACCCCCCCCACCGAGTTCCCCCCTCTCCTCTGAACCTGTCCCCCCCGAGTTTCCCCCTCTCCTCCCCGCCTCCCCCGAGTTTCCCCCTCTCCTCCCCGCCCCCCCGAGTTTCCCCCTCCACCCCCCCACGAGTTCCCCCCTCTCATTCTCCTCTTCTCCCCCCCCCCCAATTTCCCCCCTCGCCGAGTCCCCCCCCCTCTGCTGCCCCCCCCACAAAGTTCCCCCCTCTCCTCTGCACCTGCCCTCCCCCCCGAGTTCCCCCCTCTCCTCTGCACCCCCCCGAGTTCCCTCCTTTCCCCCTTCCCCCCGAGTTCCCCCGCCCCCGAGTTCTGCCCTCCCCCCCCCTGAGTTCCCTCCTTTCCCCCTCCCCCTGAGTTCCCCCGCCCCCGAGTTCCCCCCTCTTCCCCCCCCCAGAGTTCCCTCCTCTTCCTCCCCCTTCCATGTTCCCTCACCCCCTCCGAGTCCCCCTTCATCCACCCCTTCTCTTCCCTCTCGAGTTCTCCCCTTCCCCGCCCCCCCCGAGTTCCCCTCCTCTTCCCCCTCTTTCTCCCTCCCCTTCCCCCCCTCCAAGTTCCCCTCGCTCCCCCCCGAGTTTCCCCCTCTCTTCCTCGCCCCCCCCCCCCGAGTTTCCTCCTCTCCTCCCCGCCACCCTAAGTTTCCCCTCTCCACCCCCCCCCACCGAGTTCCCCCCTTTCATTCTCCTCTTCTCCCCCCCCGATTTTCCCCCCCTCTGCTCCCCCCCACCGAGTTCCCCCTCTCATTCTCCTCTTCTTCCCCCCCTCTGCTCCCCCCCCACCGAGTTCCCCCCTCTGCTCCCCCCACGAGTTCCCCCCTCTCCTCTGCATCTCCCCCTCCCCCACCCCCGAGTTCCCTCCTTTTCCCCCCTCCCCCCCCCAGTTCCCCCGCCCCCGCGTTCCCCCTCCCCCCCAGAGTTCCCTCTTCCTCCCGCTCCCGTGTTCCCTCGCCCCCTCTGAGTCCTCCCCTCTTCCCCCCCTATTCTTCCCTCCTGAGTTCTCCCCTTCCCCGCCCCCCCCCGAGTTCCCCTCCTCTCCCCCCTCTCTCTCCCCCCCCTCCCCCCCCCCAAGTTCCCCTCGCTCCCCCCTCCCCCAAGTGTCCCCCCTCTCCCCTTCACTTAGATGATTTATTCAAGTTCTCGCAATATTGTAAAGATATCAGTCTGAGCAGATTGAGTTTCGCAGATACACTGAGATTTTTCATTGGTTGTGAGAAAGCCCCTTTGGAGCTGGTGTCGGATTTTGCCTTATTAGCTGCTTATTCCAAATATTTCTAGCCATAGTTTGGGTGACTTTACAACCATGTACCTTGAATATTTTGTTCTCTCAATAGGATGCAGGATTCAACCACAATATTTTTCATGGATTATAGGTCTGTTCGAGGCATTGTGAATGTGTCCATTTCAAACAAATTAAATTCAGCTGAACATAATACATCCAGTAATGTTAAGTGTAATATCTACAAGAATGTCTGATCTCACCGTCGAATCCTGCTGACTCATTTCTGCTACAAATTTTAAACAAACCTCTTCTGACCACAATATGCTAATTCTCGCTGATGGCGTGATGGTGCCATGCAGTTGAATATGTAAATAATTATTCTGGATTTGAGAAAAAGATATTTGATTGTAAAATTAGTTGACTCTTTTTTTCTTTTATTAAAAGATAGATGTATATACATAAAAACCAACTAGCTGCAATGTTTATGCTCAGGAGAAATGCAGGACATCATGTTTAGAGGTTTGGTCCATTTGGTAAGATGATTAATGCATTGTGATTTTTTTTTATTTGAAAAGGGAAAAACCTGATAGAAATGCTTAGTACTGTCAATAGATTCAAAGTAGAAACATGGTTTTGGACTGGGCTACTCCCATATGATTAGAAAGAATTGTGCACAAGAAAGATGACCTGGAAATGAACATTGAATAAAGATGTTTTGCCAAGCTTAAGAGTTTGATGTGTGTTTTGGGGAGGGAGAAAGGTGTCTTTGCCCCCTCCAAAAAAAAATAGAAAGTTCACACTTTCTTACATAACATTTTCTTTTTTCCTCTTTTAAAAGAAGTATTTTTTGTTCTTAAATACAGCCTATGTGTTCCAACAAAAGAGATACTGTCTACTCTGCATAATTAACTACAGAACTACTCTTCATACAAATAATAAGTACCACTTTCAAAAGTTCACAGTCTACTTTTCAAAGTCTTGTTTCTCACTGTATGTCAACAGTATTTAATCAAATATTCACTTATAGGCATTGATTTTGATACAATTAACTTTTGTTTTATTTTTTAAGTTCCTTCTATGGCTACATTTGCTTTCCTGGAAAATCTTGTCCAGTACTACAGACTCCATCTCTTGCAATCAGAAGTTGGAGAAGACGAAGGTACCCTGATACCTGTGCTACCAGACGACCTACAGCAACCTGTGAAGGATAAGGTTCAACACCATTATTCTCAACATCATTCTCATCACCCACCAACGCAGCTACAACTTCAGCAACAGTATCAAACCCAACATCCACCAGAACAACAACCAGTGGTTCAGCCGGGTTCCGAACCTCAACAGATACAACAGAAATGTTCAGAGCCAGAGCTTAAGGTTGAACAATGTGATGAAATTCTGGAACAGCATCATAGCCAACAATATTACCCAGAGCGACCAAAACACCAGTATCATCAGAAAAACCTCAAAGAACAGCTCTGTGAGGCACCAGAAAATAACAGCCACTGCCAACAACATCTGGTAGTGGAGCACCATCCATTAAATCCACACCAGTTGACACAACTCCAGCAACAATCACCACATCAATTAACTCTGCTCCAGCAACAGCCACCACATCAATTGCCACAACTCCAGCAACAATCGCCACATCAATTGCCACAACTCCAGCAACAATCGCCACATCAATTGCCACAACTCCAGCAACAAACGGCGCATCAATTGCCACAACTCCAGCAACAATCAGCGCATCAATTGCCACAACTCCAGCAACAATCGCCACATCAATTGCCACAACTTCAGCAGCAATCGCCACATCAATTGCCACAACTCCAGCAGCAATCGTCACATCAATTGCCAAAACTTCAGCAACAATCATCACATCAATTGTCGCAACTCCAGCAACAAACACCGTACAAGTTACCACAGATGCAGCAGTCATCCCCACATCAACAACCACAACCCCAGCAGCAACTACCTGACCAGAAGACATTTTTATGGCAGCAAGAAGACCTACAACCATTGCCACCACGTCCGCAACATCCACTTTACCATCAGATTTCACAGTACCAATACCCTTCGCTGCAGGTGCCACCACGTCTGCAACATAGGTTGCAGCCTTCAACTTTCAAAGATATTTGTCGTAATCTGAAAGCAGTAGCCGCTCGTAAACGTATGCGACCATCGGTAAGGATCATCTCTTTATATAAAATTAATCTTTATATTGGTTGGTTGTTTTCACTTGAATCAAATGAAAATCACTGTCTACCAGTTCACTAATGGTCCCAAAATGAAATAGGAGGTATAAGTATGATTTCCATGGATATGAATCCACAGAATAAAACTATTTTACAGTCAGAGAAGTTACATGAATAGAGGGTGTGAGATGTTGATTAGTTGGGGTGTGCTTGTATGTGTGTGTAAGTGTGTGAGTAAGTGTGAGAGAGAGATGATAAGGCCTTGGAGGGGTTGCAGAGGAGATTTACTAGAATGGTACCAAGGATGAGGGACTTCAGTTATGTGGAGAGACTAGAGAAGCTAAGATTGTTCTTCTTAGAGCAGAGAAGATTAAGGAGAGAATTAATAGAGGTGCCGAAAACGATGAGAGGTTTTAATAGCATACATGGGGAGAAACTGTTTTCACTGGCAGGAGGGTCAGTAACTAGAGGATAGAGATTTAACCGGCAAAAGGACCAGGGGGAGATGAGCAGTGTTTTTACGCATTATTTATATTGCACTGACCAATAAATGAACTTTAGCTTGGGGAAGTAAAACCTACAGAGAATTACAATACATTTTAAAATGAACTAGGACTTGAGCTCCCACTATTGCTCAATGGGCGATTGCACGGCAATATTATACTGAGTCATATAGACTAAAAAACTTTCAGGTTTGAAACTTGAGTTAGTTGTTTCCATCAGGGGCACCAATGGTGTCACTTAAATTGGCCTCAGAATCCCTAGAAAGATGTTAGGGGTAACCAGAACATCTGGCACTGGTGGGTATTCAGTGATTCTGGATGTGTGTTGTGTATAGCTGAAGACAACTGGTGAGAACAGACCCACTATAACTTATTCTCTAAGCCCACATGTGAATAATGCTCAGTTGAGTAAGGTACCAGGGAGGGCTGTTAGTGCTCATGGAACCAAATTTCTGTATGAGTCACTGTTTTCAGGAGATGTGGGTAAAGGAAGAAAATGGGGAAAAGACTAGAAACTTAGGTATAGTAGGGTACAACAGACCTCGAATAATTAGATGAAAATGGTAAGTAAAATTATCATGAGGAAACCGAGATGGAGGCAAATACACCAATGGTACGCAAAAGCTGTATAGTTATTTTGGTTTTCAGCTTCACCAAAACTGCATGAGTTGAAGTAGAAGACTTTCCCGTCTTGAATTGAAGCCTGCAGTAATATTTTAGAAACATAGAAACATAGAAAGTAGGTGCAGGAGTAGGCCATGCAACTTCAGTACCCCATTTCTGCTTTCTCGCCATACCCTTTGATCCCCCTAGTAGTAAGGACTACATCTAACTCCTTTTTGAATATATTTAGTGATTTGGCCTCAACAACATTCTATGGTAGAGAATTCCACAGGTTCACCACTCTCTGGGTGAAGAAGTTTCTCCTCATCCCGGTCCTAAATGGCTTACCCCTTATCCTTAGACTGTGACCTCTGGTTCTGGACTTCCCCAACATTGGGGACATTCTTCCTGCATCTAACCTGTCTAAACCCGTCAGAATTTTAAACGTTTCTATAAGATCCCCTCTCATTCTTCTGACCTCCAGTGAATACAAGCCCAGTTGATCCAGTCTTTCTTGATATGTCAGTCCTGCCAACCCGGGAATCAGTCTGGTGAACATTCGCTGCACTCCCTCAATAGCAAGAATGTCCTTCCTCAAGTTAGAAGACCAAAACTGTACACAATACTCCAGGTGTGGCCTCCCTGCCCCTGTACTCAAATCCCCTCGCTATGAAGGCCAACATGCCATTTGCCTTCTTAACCGCCTGCTGTACCTGCATGCCAACCTTCAATGACTGATGTTCCATGACACCCAGGTCTCGTTGCACCTCCCCTTTTCCTAATCTGTCACCATTCAGATAATAGTCTGTCTCTCTGTTTTTACAACCAAAGTGGATAACCTCACATTTATCCACATTATACTTCATCTGCCATGCATTTGCCCACTCACCTAACCTATCCAAGTCACTCTGCAGCCTCATAGCATCCTCCTCGCAGCTCACACTGCCACCCAACTTCGTGTCATCCGCAAATTTGGAGATACTACATTTAATCCCCTCGTCTAAATCATTAATGTACAATGTAAACAGCTGGGGCCCCAGCACAGAACCTTGCGGTACCCCACTAGTCACTGCCTGCCATTCTGAAAATTACCCATTTACTCCTACTCTTTGCTTCCTATCTGCCAACCAGTTTAACACCTTAAAAGATAGCAGGGGAAGGGCACCAGGCTGAAGCATTAGAGAGGAGATACAAGGTGCACAGAGAACTGGGAGAGACAAACAGGATTTAAATAGTTCAGAAATAGAAGGGATCAGATAGGGGAAATACAAGGCAGACTAAGACGGGAGCATGGTAAATAAGGTTGGTGAGCTGCAGGCACAAGTAACCAGAGTAAACAATGACATGGCTAGTAACTTACTTCAGGAGGGCATAGGCTGGTTGGTGGATTGGACAGGCACATGGCAGATGAAATTTGACACAGTTAAGTGTGAAGTAATTAATTTTGGTAGGTAGAATGAGGAGAGGCAATATAAACTAAATGGTATAATTTTAAAGGGGGTACAGGAACAGAGAGGTTGGGGAGCATATGTACACAAGGCTTTGACGGTGGCAGGACAAGTTGAGAAGGCTGTCAAAAAGGTACATGGGATCCTTGGCTTTATAAATAGAAGCATAGAGTACACCAGCAAGGAAGTTATGTTGAACATTTCTGAAACATTCGTTAGGCCCCAGCTGGAGTATTGTGTTCAATTCTGGGCACCACACTTTAGGAAGGATGTCAAGGCCTTCGAGAGGTTGCAGATTTGTTCCAGTGATGAAAGACTTATTACGTGGGGAGACAAGAGAAACTGGGGTTGTTCTCCTTGGAGCAGAGAAGGTTAAGGGGAGATTTGCTAGAGGTGTTCAAAATCTTGAAGGGTTTTGATAAAGTAAATAAGGAGAAAACTGTTTCTGGTGGCAGAAGGGTCGGTAACCTATAGAAACAGATTTAATATAATTTGCAAAAGAACCAGAAGAGTCATGAGGAAAGAATAATGTCATTTATTAACCCATATTTCTCCAATTGCCAATTAATTTTGTCCCTGATTGTTGTCACTAAAGGTTTACCTCCACCGCCGTCAAGCTGATAGGCCAGTAGTTGCCAGGTTTATCCCTCTCCCCTTTTTTGAACTGGGATGTAACATTTGCAATCCTCCAGTCCTCTGGCATCACTCCCATATCTAATGATCATTGGAAGATTGTGGCTCGAGCCTCAATCATTTCCACCCTTCCCTCAGCAACCTCCGATGCATCCCATCCAGACTGAGTGACTCTTCGACTTTTGAGAGCTTCCAGTCTTTCCAGTACCTCTACTTATTTTTATCCGATCCAATTTCTCTACTGTCTCCTTCTTTACTGTGACATTGGCAGCATCCTCTTTTTTAGCGAAGTCAGATGCAACGTACTTATTTAGTCCTTAGCCATGTCCTCTGCCTCCACAAGAAGATCACATTTTTAGTCTAATCAGCCCCAGCCTTCCTTTGACTACCCTTTTCCTACTAATATGTTTATAAAAGACTTTTGGGTTCCCATTTATGTTACCCACTAATATATTTTTACATTCTCTTTGCCCCTCTTACTTCCCTTTTGCGTTCTCCTCTGTACCTTCTGTATTCTCTACTGTATTATGAACCTTACATTTATCATAAGCCTCCTATTTCTGTTTCATTTTAATCTCTGTATCTTTAGTCATCCAGGGAGCTCTAGGTGCAGCAGAGCTGGTCTCCAGTCATCTTGGTTAACCCTTGCCACTGGACCAAGACCTTGTTCGGTCAAGCCCGTGTGGTGGCTGGTGTGCAATCCCACGTTAAAAGAATTCACGCACAGGCATCTTCCACCCTTCAAAATGTAGCTTGGGACCTGAAATGTTAAGTCCCTCATTGAAATACCTGTGCACTCATCCTTTTTTTGGTGTGGAAGCAGGCCATCCTCGACACGAGGGACTACCTAATACTATACTCTAGGTTTGGATTCCCTTCCTTTTCCCCTTCATGGGAATGTGTCTAATCTGTACCCAAACTATCTTGTATTTGAAGTCCTCCCATTGCTCATATTCTATTTTATCTGCCAATTTTTGATTCTAATCCATATAGGCCACATCCCTTTTCAACTCACTGAAAGTAGCCCTCCTCAAGTTAAATATTTTCAGATTTGATTTTTCCTCGTGCTTTTTCCATAACTACTTTAAATCTATTAATATTGCCAACACTGTTTCCAAAATGCTCCCCCACTGAAACATGGTCCACTTGTCTCACTTCATGCTCTGTAATGTCAATGGTGATCATTCAGGCCATCAACAAGGCTCCTGTTAAAGGCAGGCGTGGGCCTACTTAACTTGCAAAAGTTGTAGCCCAATGACATCATCGACACTGTGATGTAATATGAACATCAAGCTTGGGGGACGACCACACTGGCTGCTGCCTGGCTGCAGAACCACAGTGGGAAGAGCTGACTAGCCAGAAGAGGCTGAGGTAAGTCTTAGAAATTTGCCTCTGATCTCCTTATGGGCTAGGAGGAGCAGGAGTACTCCCCCTCAGGCCCCTCAAGGAGTACTTGGGCCTCCCCCAATCACGAAAGAAAGTTTCTCAGTTACTTATGTAACCTTTGGGCCAATTGTTTACCATTATAGCCCACAATTGCAGTCAGTATTTGTCTATTGTGATACAAGAATCATATGTCCCCCATCCCTGATCCCTAATCGTGTGGGAATCCTCCGATCGCTGTTCATCATGGAACCCCCATCTCCTGCTGACTGCTACCAAATTTCTGCTCCCACCTGCCAGCCAGGTAGTCTGGTTAAATCTGTCTGGGTGTCGTGTGGGGCTCCTGGAACTTTTATTTGAATGAGGCCCCACCATTAAGATCAGCAGGACCTGCACACCCCCGAACTCTCTAGCTGCACTGCCTGCTATCTGGCTCGCGTACACCTTTCCCAATCAAGGAGATAGAATCATAGATATTTACATCTCAGAAGGAGTTCCTTCAGCCCATTAAGGCTATGCTAGTTCTTTGCTAGAACAATTCAAAATGAATCCCACTGCCCTGCTCTCTCCCCATTGCCCTGAACTTCCTCTGTTTGAAATGTGTATCCATTTTCCCTTATAGGTATAACGCTTTCTGCCTCATCTTTGCACAGCAAAGCAGTCAATGTTACAAAAACTCCATTTAATGAAATTTCTCCTACCCTCTGTCCTCACCCATTTAGTGATGATTCTAAATTGATCGATCCTCATCACTGATTCCCAAAACCGAGAAATAGTCTTTCTCAAGTCATCCTAACAAAACCATTAGAATTTTTAAAAAAATCTATTAAAATCTCTTTCCTTTCTCTGCTCCAGTGGAAATAGTCCTGGTATCATAGCTATATGAGAGAGAGGGAGAGATATAAGTTCAGATACAAGGAGGGAGAGAGTGTAATCAGATTTTCAAAGAAAGCAAACCAGATCAGACATATGTAAAGGGAAAGCGTTCAGACACATAGTAAAATTCAACTTTTGTAGGGGCACAAAGCAGCTGCCTGTTATACACCCTGCCTGAGTTTCCTTTCTATTGACTTCATTGGAGAAGAAAATTGGGCAGGATGTGTAACGGGTGGCCAAGCCATTCGTTTTGTGCCCTCCACCTAAGTTGAATTTCACCCCCATATAGATAGAATCATTCAGACGTAGGTGAGAGAGACAGGGAGAAATCAGACAGAAGAGAGAAAGGCACAGTCATGGGTGATGGGATGAGGGAGAAGCAAAGGGATATTAGGAGAGCGAAATACAGACGGACATGGAGAGGGAGAGAAAGTTGCAAAGAGAGATATAGAGAGACTTTCAGCCACAGTGATAAATGCAGATCCCTGATGCACACTGAGATTGAGTAGGAAGCAAATCCACTGACGTGCAAGACATGCAGAATTAGAGAAAAATAGTACAAAAGTACACGGACATACAGAGAGAGAAACATATCCGTGCAAGAGGAAAGGTTTCATTTGGTTATTTGCAGCTTTGGTTGATTTGTCTTGCGGTTGGAGCTGACCATGAGGTTATGTTTAATAAACTTGAAAACTATAATATTTTGTTTGAGAGTTCAGGATTTTGCTCCAGCAAAAATAGTAATGCCCACCCAAGTGCTGGAGTTGCTACAGTGTGCATAAGGCTGAAAAGGCAAGCGGATTCAGGGGTAGACTAAGTAAGCTCCCTTTTTATAAAAGAAAATTATACTCTCACCAAGAAAAATCTTTGAATTTTTTTTAATGTAAATTTTCTTGCTAAAATGGCGATCCTTGATTAGGAATCCGCACCCTGCTTACTTGCTGTGGTAGCATAAATTACGGAGAAGCTGAAATTCAGCAGCAGGAGGCATAACCCCAATATGACTGGAGGGCCACTCTGAAACTGCTTGAACATAGTCTAGATAGTGCTTTTCCGGGTTCGGGAGGTCCAAAGTTGTTGAGACTGGTGTGCAGTTGTACCCCTTTGTTTGTACTGGTGTCACTGTGGGACACATGTGAGTGCTCTCTGTAATTGATGTCACCGGAATGCCTAGAAGGGAAGGAAACACTGCTCGAGAGTCTCCATGTCAGCAGGAAAATTAACATTTAAAGTAGTTTAGACTGCAGCAGTTCAAGAAGACCACCACTGTCTCAAGGGCAACTAGAGATGGGAAGTAACGTTTTTGAAGAGTGTCATTTTCTTTTATTAAAAATTGGAGTAATTAGAACAAAATGTGCTTCCCTAAGACTTTCTTTCCTCTTCAATCAGAAAGGATGTACATGATACAACAAGAGCATGGTCTGTGTTTTTAAGTTCTGTTCGCAGGTCAAGGTAGTGTCTTAATGGATAGAAATAGACTAGGTACTAGTCCAGCTTATTAATAGTGAAGAGAGGATGTTAGTTCATGATCTGTAATTTAAGTTAATTTAAATCTGAGAATTTATATGGGAGAACTTTTAAGTTAAGTATCTATTAAGTTTAGCATATTTCTTTCCACTTTTTATAACTGGGTCAGGTACAGCATAGGTTAGCTGCATCCCTATATCCAGAGTAGAACAACAGTGTTCTAATTGACTATACCAGTCAGACCTCTTATCCAGTGCGTTCTAATAAGGTGCTTTGACATTTCTTTGGGCTCTGTGCCTTGGAAAAGTGGCTTACGTTGGTCACTATCATGAGTTTACACACTTCAGTGGAGCTGGCTTCTGTGTAGTTCAGCTCCATAGTCAGAAACCTGCTTAATTACAAACGTGTGACAGGCTGTGTCACTGCTGTGCCATTTTCAGGAATGTGTATGCATAAAGCATTGAGGTTGTGACATCTACAACATCTGGCATTAATCCATGGGCACACAAAATCTGACAACATATTTACTAAAAGAAAGAAAGACTTGTGTTTATATAGCGCCTTTCACAATTGTTATAATGTGGGAAACACGGCAGCCAGTTTGCGCACAGCAAGCTCCCACAAACAGCAATGTGGTAATGACCAGCTAATCTATTTTAGTGATAATTGAGGGATAAATATTGGCCAGGATACTGGAGATAACTCCCCTGCTCTTCTTCTAAATCATCCCATGGGATCTTTTACATCCACCTGAGAGAGCAGACGAGGCCTCGGTTTAACATCTCATCTGAAAGATGGCCCCTCCAACAGCGTCAGCCTAGATTTTTGTGATCCAGCCTCAAGAGTGAGACTTGAACCCACAACCTTCTGACCCAGAGGCGAGTGTGCTATCAACTGAGCCACAGCTGACACTGTTTACTGTACATTCAGGAGCTTGGGAACCAGGAGCTGGTGCCTGAATTACAAAATCATGTTTACTTATGTACAGTAGTACTGCTGACTAATCAGGGCCTACAAATCAAGAATCAGGGACACTACCAGAGTGGAAAAGTGCCTATAGAAACATAGAAAATAGGTGCAGGAGTAGGCCATTCGGCCCTTCGAGCCTGCATCACCATTCGATATGATCATGGCTGATCATGCAACTTCTCTACCCCATTCCTGCTTTCTCTCCATACCGCTTGATCCCTTTAGCCATAAGGACCACATCTAACTGCCTTTTGAATATATTTAGTGAATTGATCTCAACAACTTTCTGTGGTAGAGAATTCCACAGGTTCACAATTCTCTGAGTGAAGAAGTTTCTCCTCATCTCGCTCCTAAATGGCTTACTCCTTATCCTTAGACTGTGACCCCTGATTCTGGACTTCCCCAGCATCGGGGACATTCTTCCCGCATCTAACCTGTCCAATCACGTCAGAATTTTATATGCTTCTATGAGATCCCCTCTCATTCTTCTAAATTCCAGTGAATATAAGCCTAGTCGATCCAGTCTTTCTTCATTTTTCAGCCCTGCTATCCGAGGAATCAGTCTGGTGAACCTTCGCTGTACTCCCTCAATAGCAAGAATGTCCTTCCTCAGATTAGGAGACCAAAACTGTACACAATATTCAAGGTGTGGCCTCACCAAGGCCCTGTTCAACTGTAGTAAGACCTCTTTGTTTCTATACTCAAACCCTCTCGCTATGAAGGCCAACATGCCATTTGCCTTTTTCACCGCCTGCTGTACCTGCATGGAACTTTCAATGACTGATGTACCATGACACCCAGGTCTCGTTGCACCTCCCCTTTTCCTAATCTGTCACCATTCAGATAATATAGATTACTTCTACTGAATGTAGTGGTATTGAATAAAATTAGGGTTCTGATGATGATAGAATCATAAAATATCGCGCAGAGGGATGGCATTCAGCCCATCATGCCTGTGCCGGCTCTTTGAAAGAGCTATCTAATTAGTACCACGTTGCTGCTCTTTCCCCATAGCCCTGCAAAACTGTTCCCCTTCAAGTATTCATTCAATTCCCTTTTGAAAGTTATTACTGAATTTACTTACACCATCCAAACAGGGAATGCATTCAAGATCATCATAACTCACTACATTAAAAACATTTTCCTCATCTTACCTCTGGTACTTTTGCCAATGACTGTAAATCTGTGTCCTCTTGTTACTGACCCTCCTGCTACTGGAAACAGTTTCTTCTTATTTACTCTATCAAAACACTTCATGATTTTGACCACCTCTATTAAATCTCCCTTAACCTTCTCTGAGTGGGTGGCAAATGTGGGGGCTCTGGTCACAATCTTCCAATCCTCCTTAGATATGGGAGTGGTGCCAGAGGTTGGCAAAGGTTACAACACTTGTTCAAAAGTGGAGAGGGATAAACCTGGCAACTACAGGCCAGACAACAATCAGGGACAAAATGAATTGGCACTTGGGCAAAATATGGGTTAATAAAATACATTATTTTCTTCATGTCGTCTCTTGTTCTTTTGCAAATTACCTTCAATCTGTGTCCTCTGATTACCGACCTTTCTACCACTGGAAACAATTTCTCCTTATTTATATGCTATCCAAACCCTTCCAAGATTTTGAAAATCTGTATTAAATTTCCCCTCAACCTTCTGTGCTCTAAGGAGAACAAGTCCAACTTCTCTAGCCTCTTCAGTTATGTGGTACCATTCTAATAAAACACATCTGCACCCTCTCCAAGGCCTTGACATACTGTGGTGCCCAGAATTGGCCAACATATTCCAGTTGGGGCCTAATCAGTGATTTATAAATGTTTAGCATAATTTCCTTGCTGTTGTATTCTAGGTTTCTATTTATTAAGCCAAGGATCCTATATACTTTTTAAACAGCCTTCTCAATTTGTCCTATCTCCTTCAAAGATGTATGTACATACAGTGTCAGGTCTGTCTGTTCTTGTACCCCCTTTAAAATTATACCATTGGATTACACTGCTTCTCCTCATTCTTCCTACCAAAATGAATCACTTCACATTTCTCTGCATTAAATTTGATCTGCCATGTGCCTGCCTATTTCATATAATCATAGAATAGTACAGCACAGAAGGAGGCTATTCACCCCATCGGTTTTGCTAGCCGGCAATTTTGAAGAGCAATCCAGTTATCTCCACTCCCCTGCTCTTTCTCCATGTCCCTTCAATTTTTCCTCATTTCAGTAATTATCCAAATCCCTTGAGAAATCTATTGAATCTATTCCCACCATCCTATCGGGCAGAGCATTCCAAATACTAACCCTCATCGCATAAAAAGGTTTTTCCTTGTGTCGCCTCTGGTTCTTTTGCAAATCACCTTAAATCTTTGCCTTCTCCAAAGCCTTGGCACCCTTCCTAAAGTATGTTGCCCAGAATTGGTGTTTCATATAGGTTTAGCATCACTTCCTGCCTTTTGTACTCTATGGGCTGAATTTTAATAGGGAATGCTCCAAGGCGGGCAGGAAACCCGGAAGAACGGATTTCCCGCGGGTCCTGCTGGCTTTAACGGCAGGGCCTGATTTGCCCCTGCAGCCAGTCAAATTGAGAGGCTGGCTGGCTCTGGGCGGGTAGGCCTGTGGCACTAGGTCGCACAGAGAAGGGAGGGAGGGATCGCATGGGGGCCGGGGTTGGCCTCCGAAGGATCGGGGTGGGGGTGGCGGGGGGGTGCAGGGAAGATCTAGGCTGGCCACTGGAGGATCGGGGATGCACTCTGGAGATCGGGGCCGGCTTCAAGATCATCAGTGGGGGTTGGGGTCCAGAAGCCTCGTGAGAGTGGTCTCCGATTGCGCAGGGTGGGTTAGGCAGGGACCCTTGATCCAGGAGGTAAGTGTAAAGGTCCAGTTCGACTGACACACTGCCACTCCTCCGTAGCAGAGTCTCTGCATCCGGAGCAATCTGCTTGAGCACAGATTGCTGGCCTGCCTCGGCAGCGTGAGATCCCCATTGGACTGGGGGGAACCCAGAGACGATGGTAGCAGTCAGTGCTTGCGTGGCATCAATCTCAGTCTGCATGACAGCACTAATACAGCACTGTGCTGCAATAGCTGTTGCCACCTCACCCATGCCACGCGGCATGAGGTCTGGATCCCCCACCGTCTCTCTGCGAGTCTACTATCCTTGGCAAATTGTCAGGGATGGGTTCGAAGGTCTGCTGAGAAACAAGTGCAATGCTTGAGGCGCACTATTCCAAGCAAGTGCATTCATGCTCTCGAGCACCCTTGCCATTGCACACACAAGCTCTGTGCATCCACCATTGACCATCTGGCCAAAGCCTCCACATAGAGGTCCTCATCTGAGTCCTGTTGAGCAGAACTCGCGCACAAACTTATCTTCCGGGGAGATGGCCCCCGAGCTTCCCTTTCACCTTTGCGTTGCTGCATGCCGCTGGGTCCCGGAGCTACACCGTCATCAGACCGCTCCAACATGGCCCTCTCCAGCAATGTTGTCACCCCACTGTCTGAGCCAGCTTGTTGTGGAGACCCAGGCAGCGATGCTGTCTCATCTCCTTCCTCCTCCTCTCCCTAGTTGCTGCCAGTGGGAGGCTGAGGCATAGAATCCTGTGCTGGCGGCTGATTAGCTGAGAGAATAAAGGCACATGGGTGTGGTTAAGTTGAGGGGAGGGGGCAGGAAAGGAGCAAAGTATGGAGACAGTATACTTAGATGGAAAGTAGGAAAGGCTTGTGGTGTGAGGAGGAAAGTGATATGAGAGACGAGGGAAAGGTGATGAAAATACCGTTCTTGACCCCAGGGGGGGTCGGCCTCTCCCATTGCTGCTGCACCCAGGACTTGTGCCCCAATTATCGTGGCCACTCGCTCCTCCAGGTCAGTAAGGGGCGAGGTCCGCCTGACTTCCCATCCGTAGCTGAGCAAGCTTGGTCTGCAAGAACAAAGAAAGCGTGTGAGTGAGATTGTCAGATGTGCCTACCAAAGTTGGGTAGCTGTTCATATATGCAAGGCGGTGGGCACGGTTGGTGGGTGAGTGCTGCGATGTGGCGGTTCATACAGTGTGTGCAAATAGTGAGGCTGATATTGTGGCATGTAGAGGTTTTTCAAGAATGTACTCACCCTGACCACTTGAGTGGTGTCGTTAAATTTCTTGCGGCTTTGGGTGGCACTTCCAGCAGACACATGCTGGGTGGCACATCTCCCTCCAAAGGCATCTAACAACATTTGGTAATGGCCTCCTGCCTCTCTCAGGAAACATGGAGGCCCATCGCCCCTCCATCGCCTCCACCAGAGCCTCCAGGGAGCCCTCATTAAAACGGTGAGCTCTCTGGCGAGGCCTCTGCGCTGCCATCATCTTCCTTCACCGACCAGTGCATTGACGGCAATGATGAGATTGAGGCTGCGCAGCATCATTGAACCTCTCCTTTAAGAACCAGAAGGCTTTAAGCACCAGTATGTCTAATGACTCTCTAAATTAGCACGCTGTAACTTGATTTAGCACGCGATTTCCTTCTTGGGGCACTAAAATGGAAGGTTGCAGTCACCGGCGCTAATTATCACCAGGCATTAAAAATTAGTGACCAGGTGTTATTACTGCCTCAGAATGGTAGGTAACAAATTTTTTGCCCTTATTGTTTAAAATAATGCAATAATGAAGAATAGCTACACTGTAGGACAGAGTATAAATCAAGAAATAATAGGGACTTGTAAGGAAGGTACTGCAATAATCATGGGCAATTTTAATCTTCATATAGATTGGATAAATCAAATTGGCAAAGGTAGCCTTGAGGACGAATTCAGAGAGTGTATTCGGGATGGTTTCTTAGAACAATTTTTTGTGGAAACAACCAGGGAGCAAGCTATTTTAGATCTGGTAATGTGTAATGAGATAGGATTAAATAGTGATCTCATAGTAAAGGATCCTCTAGGGAAGAGTGATTATAACATGCTAGAATTTCAAATTCAGTTTGAGGGTGAGAAACGTGGGTCTCAATCTACAGTCCAGAACTTAAATAAAGGCAATTACAAAGGTATGAAGTTAGAGTTAGCAAAAGTGGGTGGGAACATAGCAGTGGCAGACATTTAAGTAGATATTTCATAACTCAGCAAAGATATATTCCAGTGAGAAAGAAAGACTCTACAAGAAGGATAAGCCATTCATGGTTAACTAAGGAAGTTAAGGATGGTATCAAATTGAAAAACAATGTTGCGAAGATTAGTGGTAGGCCAGAGGATTGGGAATTTTTTAGAAACCAGCAAAGGACGACTAAAAAAAATAAAGAGGGAGATGATGGATTATGAGAGTAAACTGATAAGAAATATAAAAACGGAGAGCAAGAGCTTCTATAGGTATATAAAAAGGAAGAGAGTAGCTAAAGTAAACATTGGTCCCATAGAGGATGAGACTTGGGAATTAATAATGGGAAATAATGAAAATGGCAGAGACTTTGTACAAATATTTTGTATCAGTCTTCATAGTAGAAGACACAAAGCATCCCAATAATAATAGATAATCAAGAGGCTATAGGGAGGGAGGAACTTAAAACAATCACTATCACTAGAGAAAAAGTACTAGGCAAACTAATGGGACTAAAGGCAGACAAATCCCCTGCACCTGATGGCCTGCATCCTAGGGTCTTAAAAAAATGTGGCTGCAGAGATAGTGGATGCATTGGTCGTAATCTATCAAAATTCCCTGGAGTCTGAAGAGGTCACAGCAGACTTGAAAACCGCAAATGTAACACTCCTATTCGAGAAAAGTGGGAGATAGAAAGAAGGAAACTATAGACCAGTTCGCCTAACATCTGTCATTGAGGAAAATGCTGGAGTCCATTATTAAGGAAGTAGTAGCAGGACATTTAGAAATTCGTAATACAATCAAGCAGAGTCAGTATGGTTTTATGAAAGGGAAATCATGTTTGACAAATTTGCTCTAGAGTTCTTTGAGGATGTAACGAGCAGGGTGGATAAATAGGAACCAGTAGATGTGTATTTGGATTTCCAGAAGGCATTTGATAAGGTGCCACTTAAAAGGTTACTGCACAAGATAAGAGCTCACGGGGTTGGGGGTAATATATTAGCATGGATAGAGGATTGGCAGACTAACAGAAAACAGAGTCGGGATAAATGGGTCATTTTTCAGGTTGGCAAACTGTAACTAGTGGGGTGCCACAGGGATCAATGCTGGGGCCTCAACTATTTACAATTTATATTAATGACTTGGATGAAGGGAACATAGCCAAATTTGCCAATGATACAAAGATAGGTGGGAAAGCAAGTTGTGGGGAGGACACAAAGAATCTGCAAAGGGACATAGATAGGTTAAGTGAGTGGGCAAACATTTGGCAGATGGAGTATAATGTGGGAAAATGTGAGGTTGTCTACTTTGGTTGGAAGAATAAATTATTATTTAAGTGGAGAGAGATGTTGGACTGCTTCCTTGCTCTTTTTCGTTTTGTTGATTTTAAACATCAGATTACACACACAGTTGTAGTAATGGCAGGATCATGTCCTTATTTAAACCTTCATAGTACACAAAATCAGTATGTAAGTTACTCCGATACACACACTTCACAAACCATAGTGTATGCTCTCTGAGAAACACATTCCAAATCTAGTGCCTCTCCTCAAAGTCTTCTCTCACATCTCTTAAACAAAATCAGGTCTTTGAACTCTACATTCCATACATAATACATCAACAGTACATACAAATAATTAATAAACAGATGATGTAGACTCAACGACCAGCTAACTATTGTCCTGAAATCAGGTCTTACTGCCGCAATTGACTCTTGCCTTGAATTACTGTAAACACACAGGTGATCAGATTTACACATTTGAATGGCTGAATGGCTCCACGTCATCTAGCATCTTCTTTTTGTGAGACATCTCTGCTTTGGTCCAAACTTCAATGTTTAACCCAACATGTGTCATCTCGAGACTGCGCCGAAAGCGCGGCATTTCAGAAATACGGACTTTCGCTCCCACAAGAGACTATAAAATAGTGCGGTACAGAGGGATCTGCGGGTCCTAGTACATGAAACATAAAAAGTTAGCATGCAGGTACAGCAAGTAATTAGGAAGGCAAATGTAATGTTGGCCTTTATTACAAGGGGGATAGAGTATAAAAGTAGGAAAGTCTTGCTACAACTGTACAGGGTGTTGGTGAGACCACACCTGGAGTACTGTATACAGTTTTGGTCTCATTTAAGGAGGGAAATACTTGCATTGGAGGCAGTTCAGTGAAGGTTCATAAGGTTGATTCCCATGATGAAGGGGTTGACTTATGAAGAAAAGTTAGACCTATACTCACTGAACTTTAGAAGACTGAGAGGTGATCTTATTAAAACATATAAGGTTCTGAGGAGGCTTGATAGGGTAGATGCAGAGAGGATGTTTCCCCTTGTGGGGGAATCTAGAACTAGGGGGCATAGTTTCAGAATAAGGAGCCGTCCATTTAAAGCGGAGGTGAGGAGGAATTTCTTTTCTCAGAGGGTGGTGAATCTTTAGAATTCTCTATCCCAGTCAGCTGTGGAGGCTGGGTCATTGAATATATTTAAGGTGGAGATAAACTGATTTTTGAACTATAGGGGAGTCAAGGGTTATGGGGAGCAGGCAAGAAAGTGGAGTTGAGAGCAAGATCAGATCAATCATGATCTTATTGAATGGTAGAGCAGGCTCGAGGGGCCGTATGGCCTACTCCTGCTCCTATTTCTTATGTTAAATTTTTGCTTCATTTACACATGTGTGAAATTCTGGCAAATTATCTGTCCTCCAGAGAGTTGAGCTTGATAGACCAATTGGCCATTTTTCATCCTTGACTTTCCTTGGGTTCTTTCTTGAAACCGAGTAATGAGTTTAAATTTCCGACTTTGTATTTTCAATACTTCCTTCACTCTATATAAAGCTGTGGAGGCTGGGTCATTGAATATATTTAAGGTGGAGATAAACTGATTTTTGAACTATAGGGGAGTCAAGGGTTATGGGGAGCAGGCAAGAAAGTGGAGTTGAGAGCAAGATCAGATCAATCATGATCTTATTGAATGATAGAGCAGGCTCGAGGGGCCGTATGGTCTACTCCTGCTCCTATTTCTTATGTTAAATTTTTGCTTCATTTACACATGTGTGAAATTCTGGCAAATTATCTGTCCTCCAGAGAGTTGAGCTTGATAGACCAATTGGCCATTTTTCATCCTTGACTTTCCTTGGGTTCTTTCTTGAAACCGAGTAATGAGTTTAAATTTCCGACTTTGTATTTTCAATACTTCCTTCACTCTATATAAACGGCTACACTGCCATCAACCTATGACATTATCAATAGAACAAGCCATTCAGGAGCAATACTTTTTGTGCAATAACGTTGAAGGTTAAAAATGTTAAACCTTTTGAGTATAATTAAAATCATATTGAGATTAGTGCCACAACTTTTTAAAAAAATGTCCTATTGGTAACAGGTTTGGAAAAAGTGCTATAAATTTATGATACAAGATGATTTTATTCCAGTGCTTATCTCAAAGTGCTGTTTTTTAGATACAGTCTCTCTAATTATTGGAGGTTATATTATTCCCTAATTTAGGATCTTGACACCATGCACTTTCCCTAACTAATAACCCAATTACCTTTGGGGTTGCCTCTGGCAAGAGCATTGTTAGAGGCTATGCCTTAAAATAAACACATCAACAACAGTGCCTTCGGAGGTATCAAGACACCTGTTGATGGAGGCTCTGATCACTGTGTACTAGCAGAGATAAATATAAACTGATTGCTGCTGGTTGAGTCCATTGCTTTATATTTGGCACTTTGAGTATTCTAGTCACCTGTACCGACCTTGTCCTGACAATTTGTCAATCTTGGAAAGACTGACAAAGCCACAAGTGTGGCTTTGCATTGGCTGCATATGCAGAGTTCACATGAATGCATAAATCTTGCATAAATGTAGTTGTCTATTACTACAGAATCTGGCCCGCAGTGGAAATGTGGAAGATTTGGCACAGCAGAAACCAGCACATATTATAGAACTGTTTCCATGGAGTATAAATGGGGTATAAGAGAATTAACGGGCAACGTGTTCCCCGACGTCAGACTTATCTGTACTTGACTCATCCATTAATAATACTTCCTGTGACTTTTCCTGTGCCTTCTGACGCAGCATTTTCCCTCTTTTCCAACTCTGCCTCCCCCTCACCTCCCAGCTAAAATCAGGAACTTGCTATTTAGGAAATGACAGTGATAAATGCACAACTTGCTACATTATGTTAGCATAGCAAAACTTTGTGTCAGTGGTTAATTTGTCAAACAGGCACACTTGGTTAGTTTGCATGATCATAGAAGTAAATTGCTAGGAGTTTAAGTTAAGATACAGCCTGGTTAGGATTCTGTAAATCGAGTGCATGAAAGTATTTTAAATACACTGTTCTATAATGTTTCTTGTTGCTTATATTTAAAAGGAAGGAGTACAGCCTGGCTCCGGGATTTCAGTCAGCTGCCTTAACTTAAATTCCATCAGTCCTGCTGAGAGGAGTGACCCCAGCAAACTAACAAGAGCACTGCTAGAATACTTTTACACTGAGCAGCATCTGGCTTCACACTGTGCTCGAGGCAAAGGCAAAAACAGTGGATTCATCATGTCCAGACCAGCCCTCGATCCAGATGTTGTGGATGCAATCAAAGGTATGCAACACCATGGTGACTTTCAAGTGTTAGAACATAAGAACATAAGAAATAGGAGCAGGAGTAGGCCACACATCCCCTCGAGCCTGCTCCACCATTCAAGAAGATCATGGCTGACCATCGACTTCAACTCCACTTTCCCACCTGATCTCCATATCCCTTAATTCCTCTAGACTGCAAGAATCTATCTATCTCAACCTTGAATACATTCACAGACGCAGCATCCACAGCCCGCTGGGGCAGAGAATTCCAAAAATTCACAATCTTCAGTGCAGAAATTCCTCCTCATCGGTCTTAAATGGCCTACCCCTTATCCTGACTGTGCCCCCTAGTTCTAGACACTCCAGCTAGGGGAAACAACCTTTCAGCATCTACGCTGTCAATCCACTTTAGAATCTTGTATGTTTCAATGAGATCATCTCTCATTCTTCTAAACTCCAGAGAGTATAGGCCCATTCTACACAATCTCTCAACATAAGACAGCCCTCTCATCCCAGGAATCAATCTCGTGAACTTTTTGATGCACCGCCTCCAAGGCAAGTATATCCTTCCTTAGATAAGGAGACCAAAACTGTGCACAGTACTCCTGGTGTGGTCTCACCAAGGTCCTGTACAATTGTAGCAAGACTTCCTTACTCTTGTACTCAAACCCCCTTGCAATAAAGGACAACATGCCATTTGCCTTCCTTATTGCTTGCTGTACTTGCATGCTAGCTTTCTGTGTTTCTTGCACAAGGACACTCTAATCTCGCTGAACACCAACATTTAAAAGTTTCTCACCATTTAAAAAATATTCTGTTTTTCTATTCTTCTAAGAAAGTGAATAACCTCACATTTCCTTACATTATACTCCATCTGCCACCTTACTGCCCACTCACTTAGTCTATATATGTCCCTTTGCAGACTCTTTGTGTCCTCCTCACAGCTTACTGTCCCACCTATCTTTGTATCATCAACAAACTTGGATACATTACACTCGGTCCCTTCCTCTATGTCATTAATATAAATTGCAAATAGCTGAGGCCCCAGTACTGATCTTTGTGGCACCCCACTAGTTACAGCCTGCCAACCTAAAAAAGACTTGTTTATCCTTACTCTCTGTTTTCTGTCTGTTAACCAATCCTCTAGAAACATAGACATAGAAACATAGAAAATAAGAGCAGTAATAGGCCATTCGGCCCTTCGAGTTTGCACCGCCATTCAGTATGATCATCTCAGCACCATATTCCCACTTTAACCCCATACCCTTGATGTCTTTTGTGTCTAGAAATCTATCTATCTCCTTCTTAAATATATTCAGTGACTTGGCCTCCACAGCCTTCTGTGGTAAGAGAATTCCACAGGTTCACCTTTCTGAGTGAAGACATTTCTCCTTATCTCAGTCCTAAACTTCCTACCCTGTATCCTGAGACTGTGACTACTTATTCTGGACAGCCCAGCCAGGGGAAACATCCTCCCTGCATCCAGTATGTCCAACCCTGGCAGAATTTTATATGTTTCAATGAGATCCCCTCTAATTCTTCTAAACTCTAGTGAATACAGGCCTAGTCGACCCAATCTCTCCTCATAAGACAGGCCCTGGGGATTTATTGACTTTCGTTCCCATTAGTTTCTCCAGCACTATTTTCTTACTAATAATCATTGCCTTTAATTCCTTTTGCTCACTAGATCCTTGGTTCCCTAGCATTTCTGGGACATTATTTGTGTCCTCTTCCGTGAAGATAGATCCAAAATATTTATTTAATTGTTCTGCCAGTTCTTTGTTCAACATTATAAATTCTCCCATTTCTGACTCTGAAGGACTTACATTAGTCTTCACTAATCTTTTTCTTTTTACGTACCTGAAACTTCTGCAGTTTTTATGTTCCTTGCAAGTTTACTCTCATACTCTATTTTTCACCTCTTAATCAATCTCTTGGTCCTTTTTTGCTGAATTCTAAACTGTTCCCAATCCTCAGGCTTGCCACTTTTTCTGGCAACTTTGTATGACTCCTCTTTGGATCTAATACTATCCTTAATTTCTTTTGTTAGCCATGGTTGAGCTACTTTTCCTTTTGTGTTTTTGTGTCAGAAAGGAATGTATAACTGTTGCAATTCATGCATTCGTTCCTTAAATGTTAGCCATTGCCTATCCATCATCATGCCTTTTAATGAAACTTCCCAATCTATCGTAGCCAATTCATTCCTCATACCTTCATAGTTTCCTTTGTTTAGATTTAGGTCCCTAGTTTCGGATTGGACTACTTCACTTTCCATCTTAATAAGGAATTCAATCATGTTATGGTCACTCTTCCCTGAAGGACCCCGCATAGCAAGACTGTTAATTAATCCTTTCTCGTTACACAATACCCAATCTAGGATAGCCTGTTCCCTAGTAGGCTCCTCAACGTACTGGTCTAAAAAAATCATCTCATACACTCTCCAGGAATTCAACTTCCACAGTATTATTACTAATTTGGTTTGGCCAGTCTATATGTAGATTCAAGTCACCCCTATGATTACTGTAATACCCTTGTTACATGCATCTCTAATTTCCTGTTTGATGCCATCCTCTACACTACCACTACTGTTTGGAGGCCTATAGACAACTCCCACCAATGTTTTCTGCACCTCCCAGACCGATTCTACATCTTGATTTTCTGAGCCAATATCCGTTTTCACTACTGCTCTGATTTCATCCTTTACCAACAACGCCACCCCACCCCCTTTTCCTTTTTGCCTGTCCTTCCTAAATATCGAATATCCTTGGATATTCAGTTCCCTCCATAATTGCAACTATATCGTATCTGTTTACATCTATTTGCGCTCTTAATTTGTCTACCTTATTACGGATGCATTGTGTATTCAGATACAGTGCTTTTAGATTTAGATGACAGTGTGGAGGCCCCGACCTGCGTGAGAACACTTGCGGCTGGTCGGGGCCATAAAAGGAGTGGCGGTGCGGCGGCCTGGGAGCAGCGTGGAGGCCCCGACCTGGAGTCATGCCACTTCAGGGAGCAGCTCTCCTGGTGCAGGAGGGCGATGGCAGTGAAGAGTGACATCATCAAGGTCCAGGTCGATGATTGGAGCGTGGGCAGATACAGCAGGAGCGGCGAGGTCGGGGTGAAGGAGTGGCAAGAGACGGTGGAGGGATGTGATCGGGTCCCAGGAGTGGCATGAGTTCGGGCCCAGGGGCAGCACGGGCCAGCCCACACTGCGCTGTGTGCGGGCACTAGGTCCGTGCAGCAGAGCAGGTCTCCAGTCGTCTTGGATAACTCTTGCCACTGGACCAAGACCTAGCTCTGTCAAGCCCGTGTGATGGCTGGTGTGCAACAGTGGATAAAAAAATCCACGCACAGGCATCTTCCACCCTTCAGGATGTAGTTCAGGACCTGGAATATTAGGTCCTTCATTGAAACGCCTATGAACTCATCCTTTTTTGGCGTGGAAGCAAGTCATCCTCATTTTGGGGGACTGCCAATGAGTGAGTTTTACATTTGTCTTTTTAACATTATTAGACATCTTAACATTATTTTGTAATATAGCCCTATTTGTCTTATCGCTATTTTTTCTTATCTGGACCCTATTTGTTAGTGCACTCTGTATGCTCTATCCCTTCCTGACATAATCTGGTTATCCTTACCACAGTCATTTTCCTGCATTGCTTCCTTTTCTTTTCCCTTTAGCATTCTAGATTTCTCTCCACTGGGACCCTCTTCTCCCAACCCCGCCCCCCCTTATTTAGTTTAAAGCCCTGTCTACCTCCCTAGTTATTTGATTTGCTAGAACTCTGGACCCAGCAGAGTTCAGGTGTAGTCTGTCCCTACAGAACAGCTCTCTCTCTCTCTCTTTCCCGAGTATTGGTGCCAGTGCCCCACAAATTGAAACACACTTCTCCCACACCAAACTCTTATTCACCCTGATTCTATTAACCCTGTGCCAATTTGCTTGTGGCTCAGGTAATAATGCAGAGATTATTACCTTTGTGATTCTGCTTTTCAATTTAGTCCCTAGCTGCTCAAACTCTCTCAGCAGAACCTCTTTCTTAGTCCTACCTGTGTCATTGGTATCTACGTGTACCACGACAACTGGATCCTCCCCCGCCCATTCCAAGTTCTTCTCCAGCCCGGAGGAGATGTCCTTTACCTTGGCACTGGGTAGGCAACACAGCCTTCGGGAACCACGCTCTCGGCTGCAGAGAATCCTATCTATCCCCCTAATTATACTGTTGCCTATTACAACCGCCTTCCTCTTTACTCCTCCCACTTGAATGGCTTTCTGCACCACGGTGCCTTGATCAGTCTGCTTGTCCACCCCGCAGTCTGCACACTTGTACACAAGGGTTGTAAGTACCTCAGATCTATTGGACAAGTGCAGGGACTGAGGCTCCTGCAATACTACCTCCTGGATCCCCGTACCTGCCTCACTCGCAGTCAAACCCTCCTGTCCTTAACTACGTGACAATTCTAAAGTATTTAATCTGGAGAGTGTGGCTGCCTCCTGGGGCAAAAGGTCCAGGTAACTTTCTCCTTCCCTGATGTCTCGCAATGTCTGTAGCTCGGACTCCAGTTCCTCAACTCAGAACCGAAGTTCGTCGAGCCGCAAACAATTACTGCAGATGTAGTCACCCTTGATCATAACTCCAGAAGCTCCCACATATTGCAACAGCAACACATCTCCTGTTTTCCCATTATTTTATTTAATTAATTAGTTTAGTGTTAATCAAAGTATTTACCTTTATATAGTTTATTAAATTAGTTAAACAAATAAAGGTTAGTGATACGCTCACAATAAAGGATGAAACTGAGTACTGTGAACAATGAATAAGTGTGACCTCAGCTGCTTTAATAAGACTCTAGAGTGCAGGTACCTCGTGGGTGGCCTGCTTATATACAGTGCTCCCAAGGGATGCTGGGATCCCTTGGGACTCCAACAGATAGGCCCTCTGGAGGTGGTGTGATATAGGTTGCCAAGGTTTTAAATACATAACATCACTCCCTCGTAAAGTTAACAGTACACTTATTTACAGGGTGAGACGACCTGGGGCTTTTCACTCCCTTGTCGATCGTCTCGGTACAAATGTGGGTGAGTTGGTTAGTTCTTCACTGGGCTGCTGGGCAGCCGGCCTTGCCGGGCAGCTGGGGATGGTGAGTTCGGCTTCGTGGTCAACCATGATGTCAGTTGCCACTTGTGTGTGTGTTGGAGGGTCAAAGTTAGTGGTGTCTTCTTCAGGTTGTTGGTAGCTTTTGGCGAACCGCAATTTGATTTGGTCCATATGTTTTCTGCACCTTAGTCCATTGGCCAATTTGACCTGAAACACCCTACTCCCCCCTTTGACTATGACCGTGCCAGCGAGCCATTTGGGACCATGTCCGTAATTGAGTACAAACACAGGATCATTGACCTCAATATCACGCGACAAATTTGCGCGGTCAAGGTACATACTTCGTTGATGTCGCCTGCCCTCCACATGATTATGGAGATTAGGGTGGACAAGAGAGAGCCTTGTTTTGAGCGCCCTTTTCATGAGCAGCTCAGCTGGGGGAACCCTGGTGAGCGAGTGGGGTCTTGTGCGGTAGCTGAGCAGCACTCGGGACAGCCGGGTCTGCAGGGAGCCTTCCGACACACGTTTCAAGCTTTGCTTGATGGTCTGAAGTGCCCGTTCTGCCTGGCCGTTGGATGCGGCTTGAACGGGGCAGATGTGACATGTTTGATCCCATTGCGGGTCATGAATTCCTTGAATTCAGCACTGGTGAAACACGGCCCATTGTCGCTGACTAGGACATCAGGCATGCCGTGTGTAGCAAATATGGCTTGTAGGCTTTCGATAGTGGCCGTGGACGTGCTTACAGATATTATTACACATTCAATCCATTTTGAATAAGCATCAATGACAACCAAGAGCATTTTTCCTAGAAATGGGCCCGCATAGTCCACATGGATCTTCGACCACGGTTTGAAGGGCCAGGACCACAAAACTTAGCGGTGCCTCTCTGGGTACATTGCTTAGCTGAGATCAAGTGTTGCATTGCGCATGCATGACTCTAAATCTGAATTGATGCCGGGCCACAACACATGGGATCTGGCTATGGCTTTCATCATTACAATGCCTGGGTGGGTGCTGTGTAGGTCACAAATTAACGTTTCTCTGCCTTTCTTGGGTAAGACCACACGGTTACCCCACAACGGCTTAATCACTTCCTGCATCTCTGCTGGGACGCTGGACAGTTTTTTTTTTACCAAGGACAGTAAAGGATCCTGGCTGATCCAGGTTCTGATCTGGCGGGCCGTAATGGGTGACTTTTCATTTTCGAATGCATCCATTACCATGAGCAAGTCCGCAGGCTGTGCCATTTCCACCCCGGTGGTGGGCAATGGTAGCCGACTGAGAGCATCAGCGCAGTTCTCTGTGTCCGGTCTGTGGCGGATTACATAGTTGTATGCCGACAACATGAGCACCCATCTTTGGATGCGGGCAGAGGCATTGGTGTTAATCCCTTTGCTCTCACAGAATAACGATATGAGCGGCTTGTGGTCAGTTTCAAGCTCAAACTTGAGGCCAAACAAATACTGGTGCATTTTTTTCACCCCATAAACGCACGCCAGAGTCTCTTTCAATTATGCTGCAGGCCCTTTCAGCCTTGGACAGACTCCTGGACGCATAAGCGACCGGTTACAAGATCCCCGATTCGTTAGCCTGTTGTAGCACACACCTGACCCCGTATGATGACACATCGCAAGCTAGCACTAATCGTTTACATGGGTTACACAGGACAAGCAGTTTGTTTGAATACAACAGATTTCTGGCTTTCTCAAAGGCAGCCTCTTGTGAATTCCCCCATACCCAGTCGTCTCCCTTGTGTAGTAGCGCATGTGGGGTTCTAGCAAGGTGCTTAACCCGGGTAGGAAAGTACCGAAATAGTTGAGTCCCAGGAACGACCGCAGCTCCGTCACATTCTGTGGTCTCAGCGCGTTCTTGCTGGCCTCCGTTTTGGCGTTGGTGAGTCTGATGCCGTCTAATGCGATTCTACTTCCCAAGAAGTCGACCTCCAGCGCCAGGAGAATACAGTTTGAGCGTTTCAACCTGAGTCCCATGCGATCCAACCGACTAAGAACCTCTTCCAGATTCTTCAAGTGCTCAATGGTGTCCCGACCTGTAACCAGTCTGTCGTCCTGGAAAACCATGGTGCGAGGGACCGACTTTAGCAGGCTCTCCATGTTCCGTTGGAAGATTGCCGCGGCCGACCGAATCCCGAATGGGCATCTGTTATAGATGAACAGACCTTTGTGCGTGTTGATGCAGGTGAGGCCTTTCGAAGATTCCTCCACCTCCTGCGTCATGTAGGCCGAGGTCAGGTACAACTTGGTGAACATCTTCCCTCCAGCCAGGGTCGCAAATAGGTCGTCTGCCTTGGGTAGTGGGTACTGATCCTGTAGCGAAAAACGGTTAATCGTTACTTTTTAGTCCCCACAAATTCTGACCGTGCCGTCACCTTTACCGAGACAATCGGACGGGCCCACTTATTGAATTCCACCGGCGCCTTGGTGCCTTCTCGCCGCAGCCTGTCCAGCTCAATTTCCACTTTCTCACGCATCATATACAGTACCGCCCATGCCTTGTGGTGGATGGATCATGTACCGGGAACCAAATGGATCTGCACTTTCGCCCCTGAGAAGCTTCCAATGCCTGGCTCGAGCAATGATGGAAATCTGCTCAGAACCTGGGCACATGAGGCGTTGTTGACTGACGAAAGCGCTCTGATGTCGTCCCAGTTCCATCAGATTTTTCCCAGCCAGCTTTTGCCAAACAGTGTGGGGCCATCCCCTGGCACAATCCACAGCGGGAGTTCGTGCACTGCTCCATCATAGGAGACTTTGACTTCTGCACTGCCAATTACAGGGATCAGTTCCTTGGTGTAAGTTCTTAGCTTGGTGTGAATTGGGCTGAGCTTGGACCTGTGTGCCTTGTTGCACCACAGCCTGTCAAAGGCCTTTTTGCTCATTATGGACTGACTCGCACCCGTGTCCAGTTCCGTGGTTACTGGAATTCCGTTTAGTTCAACTTTCAACATTATTGGTGGACATTTCATGGTGAAGGTGTGTACCACGTACACTTCTGCTTCCTCGGTTCGAGTCTCCAATTCAGCCAGATCCACAGTGGATCGATCTTCCATTGCAACGTGGTGGTTTGCAGCTTGCCTGCACATTCGCTGGAGGTGTCCCATTGTTCTGCAGTGTGCTTGAAGCGGTAATGATGGGCCCGATGATCACCTCCACAACGCCAGCAGGGTATTAACTGCCTCGCATTAATGCTTGCTGCCGGACTCTGGGTCATCTGAGGTCGTGCAGCAGTCGGCATGTACGTTTCCTGCTCGAAAACGACGTTACTTTGTGCACAGTACTTGCTGAAACCTCTTTATGCTGTGAAATTTGTTTGGTGTTGTCACTGGTGAACATAAATGCCTGGGCTATCGTTATTGCTTTGTTCAGATTTGGTGTTTCAACAGTCAACAGTTTGCGAAGGATTACCTCATGGCCAATGCCAAGCACAAAAAAGTCTCTCGGCATTTGTTCTAGGAATCCATCAAATTCGCAATGTCCTGTGAGGCACCTTAGTTCGGCGACATAGCTCGCCATTTCCTGGCCCTCCGACCGTTGACACGTGTAGAATCGATACCTCGCCATCAGAACGCTTTCTTTAGGATTTAGGTGCTCCCGGACTAGCGTACACAATTCTTCATAGGATTTAGTTGTTGGTTTTACCGGAGCGAGAAGATTCTTCATGAGGCCATAGGTTGTTGCCCCACAGACAGTAAGGAGGATCGCCCATTGTTTGGCAGCGTTCTCGTCCCCTTCCAGCTCGTTAGCCACGAAGTATTGGTCGAGTCTCTCCACGAAGGCCTCCTAATCATCCCCTTCTGAGAACTTCTCCAGGATACCAACTGTTCTTTGCATTTTTGCGCAATTGTTCATTATCTCGCCGCCAATTGATATGCTCACAATAAAGGATGAAACTGAGTACCGTGAACAATGAATAAGTGCGACCTTAGCTCCTTTAATAAGACTCCAGAGTGCAGGTACCTCATGGATGCCCTGCTTATATACAGTGCTCTCAAGGGATGCTGGGTTCCCTTGGGACTCCCAACAGGTAGGTCCTCTGGTGGTGGTGTGATACAGGTTGCCAAGGGTTAAATACATGTTAGTTTTTAGAATTTAGTTATATGCAATATATTAATTTAAAAGAAAAACTTAGCCCACAATCACTGCCAATCACTTACCTGTCTTACCTGTGATGTCGCACTAATAAATTACTCCAATCCCATGATCCCTTATCTTATGTAATAACCTTTTATGTGGCATCTTATCGGATGCCTTTTGGAAATCGAAATATACTACATCCACTGGTTCCCCTTTATCTTACCCTGCTAGTTACATCCTCAAAAAACTCTAATAAAATTGTCAAACATAATTTCCCTTTCATAAAACCATGTTGACGCTGCCTAATCATGAGTGCCCTGATACCACTTCCTTAAGAATGGATTCCAGCATTTTCCTGACAACTGATGTCAAACTAACTGGCCTGTAGTTCCCCGTTTTCTCTCTTCCTCCTTTCTTGAATAGCGGTGTTACATTTGCTACCTTCCAATCTGCTGCGACTGTTCTAGAATCTAGGGAATTTTGAAAGATCAAAACTATGCATCCACTATCTCTGCAGCTACCTCTTTTAGAACCCTAGGATGTCGGCTGTTAGGTCCGGGAATTTGTCAGCTTTTAGTCCCATTAGTTTCTCAAGTACTTTTTCTATACTTATATTAATTGCATTAAATTCCTCATCCTCATTAGATACTTGGTTCCCCACCATTTTAGGTACGCCTTTTGCATCTTCTACTGTGAAGACAGATACAAAATATTTGCTTAATGTTTCTATCATTTCCTTATTACCTATAATAGAACATAAGAACATAAGAATTAGGAACAGGAGTAGGCCATCTAGCCCCTCGAGCCTGATCCGCCATTCAACAAGATCATGTCTGATCTGACCGTGGACTCAGCTCCACTTACCCGCCCGCTCCCCATAATCCTCAATTCCCTTATTGGTTAAAAATCTATCTATCTGTGATTTGAATACATTCAATGAGCTAGCCTCAACTGCTTCCTTGGGCAGAGAATTCCACAGATTCACAACCCTCTGGGAGAAGAAATTCCTTCTCAACTCGGATTTAAATTGGCTCCCCCGTATTTTGAGGCTGTGCCCCCTAGTTCTAGTCTCCCCAACCAGTGGAAACAACCTCTCTGCCTCTATCTTGTCTATCCCTTTCATTATTTTAAATGTTTCTATAAGATCACCCCTCATCCTTCTGAACTCCAACGAATAAAGACCCAGTCTACTCAATCTATCATCATAAGGTAACCCCCTCATCTCCGGAATCAGCCTAGTGAATCGTCTCTGTACCCCCTCCAAAGCTGATATATCCTTCCTTAAGTAAGGTGACCAAAACTGCACGCAGTACTCCAGGTGCGGCCTCACCAATACCCTGTACAGTTGCAGCAGGACCTCCCTGCTTTTCTACTCCATCCCTCTCGCAATGAAGGCCAACATTCCATTCGCCTTCCTGATTACCTGCTGCACCTGCAAACTAACTTTTTGGGATTCATGCACAAGGACCCCAGGTCCCTCTGCACCACAACCTGTTGTAATTTCTCCCCATTCAAATAATATTCCCTTTTACTGTTTTTTTTCCCAAGGTGGATGACCTCACATTGTATTCCATCTGCCAAACCTTAGCCCATTTGCTTAACCTATTTAATCTCTTTGCAGCCTCTCTGTGTCCTCTACACAACCCGCTTTCCCACTAATCTTTGTGTCATCTGCAAATTTTGTTACACTACACTCTGTCCCCTCTTCCAGGTCATCTATGTATATTGTAAACAGTTGTGGTCCCAGCACCGATCCCTGTGGCACACCACTAACCACCGATTGCCAACCTGAAAAGGACCCATTTATCCCGACTCTCTGCTTTCTGTTAGTTAGCCAATTCTCTATCCATGCTAATACATTTCCTCTGACTCCGCGTACCTTTATCTTCTGCAGTAATCTTTTGTGTGGCACCTTATCGAATGCCTTTTGGAAATCCAAATACACCACATCCATCAGTACACCTCTATCCACCATGCTCGTTATATCCTCAAAGAATTCCAGTAAATTAGTTAAACATGATTTCCCTTTCATGAATCCATGTTGCGTCTGCTTGATTGCACTATTCCTATCTAGATGTCCCGCTATTTCTTCCTTAATGATAGCTTCAAGCATTTTCCCCACTACAGATGTTAAACTAACCGGCCTATAGTTACCTGCCTTTTGTCTGCCCCCTTTTTTAAACAGAGGCGTTACATTAGCTGCTTTCCAATCCGCTGGTACCTCCCCAGAGTCCAGAGAATGTTGGTAGATTATAACGAATGCATCTGCTATAACTTCCGCCATCTCTTTTAATACCCTGGGATGCATTTCATCAGGACCAGGGGACTTGTCTACCTTGAGTCCCATTAGCCTGTCCAGCACTACCTCCCTAGTGATAGTGATTGTCTCAAGGTCCTCCCTTCCCACATTCCCGTGACCAGCAATTTTTGGCATGGTTTTTGTCTCTTCCACTGTGAAGACCGAAGCAAAATAATTGTTTAAGGTCTCAGCCATTTCCACATTTCCCATTATTAAATCCCCCTTCTCATCTTCTAAGGGACCAATATTTACTTTAGTCACTCTCTTCCGTTTTATATATCTGTAAAAGCTTTTACTATCTGTTTTTTATGTTTTGTGCAAGTTTACTTTCGTAATCTATCTTTCCTTTCTTTATTGCTTTCTTAGTCATTCTTTGCTGTCGTTTAAAATTTTCCCAATCTTCTAGTTTCCCATTAAGCTTGGCCACCTTATACGCATTGGTTTTTAATTTGATACTCCCCTTTATTTCCTTGGTTATCCACGGCAGGTTATCCCTTCTCTTACCGCCCTTCTTTTTCACTGGAATATATTTTTGTTGAGCACTGTGAAAGAGCTCCTTAAAAGTCCTCCACTGTTCCTCAATTGTGCCACTGTTTAGTCTGTGTTCCCAGTCTACTTTAGCTAACTCTGCCCTTATCCCACTGTAGTCCCCTTTGTTTAAGCATAGTACGCTCGTTTGAGACACTACTTCCTCACCCTCAATCTGTATTACAAATTCAACCACACTGTGATCACTCATTCCGAGAGGATCTTTTACTAGGAGATCGTTTATTATTCCTGTCTCATTACACAGGACCAGATCTAAGATCGCTTGCTCCCTTGTAGGTTCTGTAACATACTGTTCTAAGAAACAATCCCGTATGCATTCTATGAATTCCTCCTCCAGGCTACTCCGTGCGATTTGATTTGACCAATTTCTCCTGCTTCAGACTCTAAGGGACCAATGTTTACTTTTGGTACTCTCTTCCTTTTTACATACTTGTAGAAGCTCTTACAATCTGCTTTTATATTTCTTGCTTGTTTTCTCTCAGTCTATTTTTTCCCTTTTTATCAATTTATTGGTCATCCATTGCTGGTTTCTGAAACTCTACCAATCCTCAGGCTTATTACTATTCTTCGCAAAATTATAAGCTGCTTCTTTCAATCTAATGTTATCCTTAAATTTCTTTAGTTAGCCATGGATGGATCACTTTTCCTGTGGCGTTTTTGTTTCTCAATGGAATGTATTTTTGTTGAGAATTATGAAATATTTCTTTTAGTGCTAGCCACTGCTTATCTACTGCCATACCTTTAAATCTATTTTTCCAATCTACCTTAGCCAACTCGCCCGTTATACTATGTAATTGGCTTTATTTAAGTTTATGACTCTAGTTTCAGACTTAGGCAAGTCACTGTCAAAGTAACGTGAAATTCTGTCATATTATGATCACTCTGCCCCAGAGGATCCTTTAGTATGAGATTGCTAATTAACCCTGTCTCATTACACAATACAAAATTTACAATAGCCTGTTCCTTGTTGGTTCCATGACACATTGTTCTAGGAAACTGTCCTGAATGCATTCCATGAACTCGTCCTCAGACTACTTTTGCCAATTTGATTTGTCCAGTCTATATGATGATTAAAGTCCCCCATGATTATTGCATTGCCTTTGTTTCAAGCTCCTACAATATCCTGATTTATATTCTGTCCAACAGTATAGCTACTGTTAGGCGGCCTATATACTACTCCCACCAGTATTTTCTGCCCCTCGTTATTCCTTATCTCCACCCATACTGATTCTACTTCCTGATCTCCTGAGCTGAGATTCTTTCTCTCTCCTGTACTTATGTCATCCTTTATTATTAGGGCTAACCCCCCTCCTTTACCATTCTGCCTGTCTTTTCAAAATGCCAAGTACCCTGGAACATTTAGTTCCCAATCTTGGTCACCTTGCAAGCACGTCTCTGTAATAGCTATTAGTTCAAACTCATTTATCTCTGGGCAGGTCACTTAGTTCGCATGCAAGACAAGAGACTCCCTAAGCAATTGCTCTATGCGGAGCTCCTTCATGGCAAACGAGCCAAAGGTGGGCAGCGGAAATGTCACAAGGACACCCTCAAAGTCTCCCTGGTGAAGTGCGACATCACCACTGACACCTGGGAGACCCTGGCCCTAGGTGGAGAAAGTGCATCCGGGAGGGCGTTGAGCTCTTCGAATCTCAACGCTGCAAGCATGAAGAGGTCAGGCGCAGACAGCGGAAGGAGCGTTTGGTAAATCAGTGCCCCCATTCCCTTCCCCCGACGAATATCTGTCCCACCTGTGACAGGGTATGTGGCCCTCGTGTTGGACTGTTCAGCCACCAAATAACTCATATTTTAGGAATGGAAGCAAGTCTTCCTCGATTCCGAGGGGCTGCCTACAAATGAATGAAAAGCTTCATGCATTCTGATAAAGAGCTCTTAATTAAATTTTTTTACCATTATTCCCTGCTTTGACCTTATTCTCTGCTGCACTGCTATGATTAAACACTTTGTCCCTTATTGGCACACTTGGCTTATTTTTACCCCATCTGACAACTCCCCCACCTCCCATTTTTTAGTTTAAAGCCCCATCTGTGAGGATATGTTAAGATTCCACCTCATTCATTTAAAGTTTTAGTCATGGCCTCACCTAAGAAGCCACAAGTATGGTATTGTTGAGTCAGCATAGAGAGAGTTTTAGTTTGAATCTGGCCTGTACTGTACTTGGTGAGTAAGTGCTCAAACCTGATATCTGGTTCCAAAAATGGAAAAATATTTATATATCAATTTATTGAGAAGCAAAGTCCACCAATCTCTGATGTATTAAAATAGATTAATAAATCATAACATTCCATTTGAAATATATTGAAAGCTCCGATATCAAGCCCTGTCTATGGCAAAATCCATTTAAAAATGGAATTAAAAATGTTACAATGACATGGTAATGTTGGCTCCAAACTTAGCACTAGAACTGTATTTCTGGCCTTAGAATCAGAATCATTAACTCCCATGTCGGACGGGAGAGAGTTGGAGAAGATAAAATTTAAATATCAGGGAACATGTCCCCAACTAGTCACATCCGTGCCTCCTGCCATTTTTACATTGGTGGGTAGCATGACAGTGGGTGTCTGATTTAAATTTAACAGCTGGGCTCGGGAAACCCGGAGATGGGAATAGCTGGCTCCAACAGGTAAGTGCTTTTTAGAGCATCCTTATGGGCTAGGTGGAACCGGAGTGCTCCATCCAGCCCCTCAAGCAAAACTTCGGCCTCCCTTCTGCCAATCATCGCCTCTCCTCGCTGCCGCGATTAGCCGCTGCTCCCCATCAAACCCCAATACAAAGCCCCAATCTTCCCTGGCCGGGCTCTGAGCCCTACTCTCCTACCAAGCCCCCATCCTGAGCCCCGATCTTATCCTCCCAATTACCAGGCTCTGACCCCACCCCTCCCCACACTAAGCACCAATCTCCCATTTACTGGCTGCTGGCCAGGCTGCCGGGCGGGAAACTGAAAAAAAAATGATAATGAGGTCCTGCTGTTAAAGACGGCAGGACATCTACGTCTTGAAGATTTCTGGATCTCCCCCTCCCGCCCCAGCTCCTTCCCCACTTCCCCGTAAATATTGGGGCCAATATGTGTGTAAGCATGAAATTAGATTACAAAACCACTAGGTGGGAGTGCAGAAGTGTGTTTGCCCTCAAAAGAGTATTAAGGAAAGAATGAAAGTTAAATGAATTGTAAATAACTCTTTATAGTACACCAGTGAAATTTCAATGTTTTTATTAAAATTATTTTCCTCACTGCAGCATGATTTATATAGACATTTTTCTCTTAATGTGGCCTCATGAAATGTCATTAACACTGCTTTCCATTTGTACACTGTCCCTCAGATTTCCATGCCATGCACCTTGATTTTCCTCTAACTCCTCCCTCAGTAGAATTTCTGGACTAATCCCTGCCCTACTTCAGCAGAAGTCCACACATGGAAGCAGTCAGTAATATGTCTAGACAGTTATGAACTTTGAATGCTCATTAGCCAATTTCCTTCGGACCTACTATGTCTGCTTAATCACCATGTGCAATGTCACAGAAGATTAACTGGTATGTTTTAAAATTAAGAGGTTGCAGAATTAGCAGTAATAACACGGTGAGAATACTGAGCGGGCAAAATTGCCCTGCACCCCATTTGGAGGCGGTAACCTACCAAGGCCGGGACATTTATCACTCGCCTCGGAATTTCACGCCTGGCACAGAATTCGACAATTCCACCCCTCAACAGAAGCAGAGTGCTATCGGAGGCGCTCTCCATCCATGGAGGGCGCTCCCGGGGCGGTAGAATCATGCGCTGGAGCCTAGTGCCCCACCAGCAAAGTCAGCGCCCCCTCCCTTCATTTAAAGGGGAGTGCCGCTGCGCGCTCTGAAGTCTCTCTGGTGGCTGCCACTGTGCCACCAGGGATGCCCTTGACCAGGCCAACAGCCTGGCAGCCAGGTCGAGGCGAGGGCCAACAGGAAAATATGACGGCGCAAACTGCCTCCCCTTTCAGGGATGCTCCAGTGGTGGATGCCCACCTGCTTCGCGACACACTAGAAACATAGAAACATAGAAAATAGGTGCAGGAGTAGGCCATTCGGCCCTTCTAGCCTGCACCGCCATTCAATGAGTTCATGGCTGAACATGCAACTTCAGTACCCCATTCCTGCTTTCTCACCATACCCCTTGGTTCCCCTAGGACTTCATCTAACTCCTTTTTGAATATATTTAGTGAATTGGCCTCAACAACTTTCTGTGGTAGAGAATTCCACAGGTTCACCACTCTCTGGGTGAAGAAATTCCTCCTCATCTCAGTCCTAAATGGCTTCCCCCTTATCCTTAGACTGTGTCCCCTGGTTCTGGACTTCCCCAACATTGGGAACATTCTTCCTGCATCTAACCTGTCTAACCCCGTCAGAATTTTAAACGTTTCTATGAGGTCCCCTCTCATTCTTCTGAACTCCAGTGAATACAAGCCCAGTTGATCCAGTCTTTCTTGATAGGTCAGTCCCGCCATCCCGGGAATCAGTCTGGTGAACCTTCGCTGCACTCCCTCAATAGCAAGAATGTCCTTCCTCAGGTTAGGAGACCAAAACTGTACACAATACTCCAGGTGTGGCCTCACCAAGGCCCTGTACAACTGTAGCAACACCTCCCTGCCCCTGTACTCAAATCCCCTCGCTATGAAGGCCAACATGCCATTTGCTTTCTTAACCGCCTGCTGTACCTGCATGCCAACCTTCAATGACTGATGTACCATGACACCCAGGTCTCGTTGCACCTCTCCTTTTCCTAATCTGTCACCATTCAGATAATAGTCTGTCTCTCTGTTTTTACCACCAAATTGGATAACCTCACATTTATCCACATTATACTTCATCTGCCATTCATTTGCCCACTCACCTAACCTATGCAAGTCGCTCTGCAGCCTCATAGCATCCTCGTCGCAGCTCACACTGCCACCCAACTTAGTGTCATCCGCAAATTTGGAGATACTACATTTAATCCCCTTGTCTAAATCATTAATGTACAGTGTAAACAGCTGGGGCCCCAGCACAGAACCTTGCGGTACCCCACTAGTCACTGCCTGCCATTCTGAAAAGTCCCCATTTACTCCTACTCTTTGCTTCCTGTCTGACAACCAGTTCTCAATCCATGTCAGCACACTACCCCCAATCCCATGTGCTTTAACTTTGCACATTAATCTCTTGTGTGGGACCTTGTCGAAAGCCTTCTGAAAGTCCAAATATACCACATCGACTGGTTCTCCCTTGTCCACTCTACTGGAAACATCCTCAAAAAATTCCAGAAGATTTGTCAAGCATGATTTCCCTTTCACAAATCCATGCTGACTTGGACCTATCATATTACCTCTTTCCAAATGCACTGCGATGACATCCTTAATAATTGATTCCATCATTTTACCCACTACCGATGTCAGGCTGACCGGTCTGTAATTCGCTGTTTTCTCTCTCCCTCCTTTTTTAAAAAGTGGGGTTACATTGGCTAACCTCCACTCCATAGGAACTGATCCAGAGTCAATGGAATGTTGGAAAATGACTGTCAATGCATCCACTATTTCCAAGGCCACCTCCTTAAGTACTCTGGGATGCAGTCCATCAGGCCCTGGGGATTTATCGGCCTTCAATCCCATCAATTTCCCCAACACAATTTCCCGACTAATAAGGATTTCCCTCAGTTCCTCCTCCTTACTAGACCCTCCGACCCCTTTTATATCCGGAAGGTTGTTTGTGTCCTCCTCAGTGAATACCGAACCAAAGTACTTGTTCAATTGGTCCGCCATTTCTTTGTTCCCCGTTATGACTTCCCCTGATTCTGACTGCAGGGGACCTACGTTTGTCTTTATTAACCTTTTTCTCTTTACATATCTATAGAAACTTTTGCAATCCGTCTTAATGTTCCCTGCAAGCTTCTTCTCGTACTCCATTTTCCCTGCCCTAATCAAACCCTTTGTCCTCCTCGGCTGAGTTCTAAATTTCTCCCAGTCCCCGGGTTCTCTGCTATTTCTGGCCAATTTGTATGCCACTTCCTTGGCTTTAATGCTATCCCTGATTTCCCTTGATAGCCACGGTTGAGCCACCTTCCCTTTTTTATTTTTACGCCAGACAGGAATGTACAATTGTTGTAGTTCATCCATGCGGTCTCTAAATGTCTGCCATTGCCCATCCACAGTCAACCCCTTCAGTATCATTCGCCAATCTATCCTAGCCAATTCACGCCTCATACCTTCAAAGTTACCCTTCTTTAAGTTCTGGACCATGGTCTCTGAATTAACTGTTTCATTCTCCATCCTAATGCAGAATTCCACCATATTATGGTCACTCTTCCCCAAGGGGCTTCACACAACGAGATTGCTAATTAATCCTCTCTCATTACACAACACCCAGTCTAAGATGGCCTCCCCCCTAGTTGGTTCCTCGACATATTGGTCTAAAAAACCATCCCTTATGCACTCCAGGAAATCCTCCTCTACCGTATTGCTTCCAGTTTGGTTAACCCAATCTATGTGCATATTAAAGTCACCCATTATAACTGCTGCACCTTTATTGCACGCACCCCTAATTTCATGTTTGATGCCCTCCCCAACATCACTACTCTGTACACAACTCCCACTAACGTTTTTTGTCCTTTGGTATTCTGCAGCTCTATCCATATAGATTCCACATCATCCAAGCTAATGTCCTTCTGAACTATTGCCTTAATTTGCTCCTTAACCAGCAATGCTACCCCACCTCCTTTTCCTTTTATTCTATCTTTCCTGAATGTTGAATACCCCTGGATGTTGAGTTCCCAGCCCTGATCATCCTGGAGCCACGTCTCCGTAATCCCAATCACATCATATTTGTTAACATCTATTTGCACTAAGCTGACATCGGCCTGCGCTATCCTTGCCGTCTGCGGGGCAATTTCCCTCGGGGCGGTGAAGGGTCGGCGCGTGGTGGTGAGGTCATCGCTGTGCGTGCACCAGCCCAGGGTGCAAATAGTGGGGCGCAATGCTACCAGCACAGCGCCCCCCTTCCCCCCCCCCCCCCCCAAACCTCCGGTGCAATTTCCCCGGAAACGTCAACAACCCCATGCCTCAGGCGATAACCTCATTATGCCCCATTAGCGACCCCTGGAGCCGCTATTGGGGCTATAAAAAAAGGGTAATTTTGTCCCATGAGAGTCTTGAGAATTCAACTTCAACACAGGAGGAGGCCTTTTGGTGCATCTTGCTTGTGCCAGTGCTAGCATCACATCAATGTACTATACTCTCATTTCCCTGCTCTTTCCCATAACCTTTAATATTTCTCTCTTTCAAGTTTATATCTGATTCCATCTTAAATGTTATGATTGACTCAGTTTCAATCACCACTTATGGTAATATTTGCATATTTTAAGAACTCTATGGGTGTAATTTTGACTGGGCGATTGTGTAAAATGAGTGATAGTAAATCGGCAACCCATTTTACATCTCTCCCAATTTTTATTTCTATTGAAAGGGAGATTTAATAGAAAAAACTTACCATCTTTGTTGGTGATCTCCAGCAGTCCCTTTAAGGACCGCTAGTTAGATTGCAGAAGGAACTGGAAAAACTCGGGGGGCCAGCGTTTGTATATGCTCATCATCATCATAGGCAGTCCCTCGAAATCGAGGAAGACTTGCTTCCACTCTAAAAGTGAGTTCTCAGGTGGCTGTACAGTCCAATGTGGAAATTACAGTCTCTGTCACAGGTGGGACAGACAGTGGTTGAAGGAAAGGGTGGTTGGGGAGCCTGGTTTGCCGCATGCTCCTTCCGCAGTCTGCGCTTGTTTTCTGCATGCTCTCAGCGACGAGACTCGAGGTACTCAGTGCTCTCCCGGATTCTCTTCCTCCATTTTGGGCAATCTTGGGCCAGGGATTCCCAGGTGCCGGTGAGGATGTTGCACTTTATCAAGGAGGCTTTGAGATGTCCTTGAAACGTTTCCTCTGCCCACCTTTGGCTCGCTTGCTGTGTAGCAGTTCCGAGTAGTGCGCTTGCTTAGGGAGTCTTGTGTCGGGCATGCGGACGATGTGGCCCGCCCAACGGAGCTGGTTGAGTGTGGTCAGTGCTTCGATGCTGGGGATGTTGGCCTGAGCAAGAACACTGACGTTGGTGCATCTATCCTCCCAGTGGATTTGCAGGATCTTGTGGAGGGAGCGCTGGTGGTACTTCTCCACCGCGTTGAAATGTCAGCTGCATATAGTCCACATCTCTGAGCCATATAGGAGGGCAGGTATCACTACTGCCCTGTAGACCATAAGCTTGGTGCCTGATTTGAGGTCCTGGTCTTCAAACACTCTCTTCCTCAGGCGACTGAATGCTGTATGTTAATGAGGGCTGTATTTGTATATGCTAATGAGGGCCCAAACACCCAATTAAGATAGACACCAGGATGCCTTACTATCACCTGAGACAATATGCTGTTGAATATATTTCAGGTACCTTTTTGGACATGGGATATAGCCCCTGAAATTAGATCTCGTCCGAGAAATGGGGCAAAACAAAGTCCAATATCGTCCTACGTTTGTTTAATCAAACATTTTTTCGGTAGCTTGAATTACTAATGTCATCTTCTAAATATTTGGTTTCAAAAAAAAATCTGTAATTTAGAATGTTCCTGACAACAGCTGAGTGAGTCCAGAACTCAATCAATTTCCTGCAAGTGATCAAGTTCAATTTTAGAATTCTGTGACTTGGGTCTCACTAATATTGATCTGTTTAATTGATGGAGATGGCATAAGCCTTTGGCTGTGCCGCTTCTGAGGTTCCTGATTCGCCATTCGCTTTTCTAGGAAGTTTTGGAAAAAGCTCACAGTGGGAAGGTCACCTGGTTGTTCTACCCAGAAGGGCAAAGGTAGCAGGTTCATGGGAACACCATCACCTCTAACTGGCAATCTCATAGGCTACGGGATGTGTAGTAAATGGAAATAAATGCCAGACTGGTACAGTGTTCTTCTGAGGTTGAGTCTGATGCTATTTGTTGAATCAGAGTAAAGAGAACTTATTCTGCATCTGGCTGTACTGTCTTCTGACCTGGGAGTGCTTGATACTTACTCTGTTGCCTAAAATAGAAAAGTATTGCTTAAAATGGAAAGTGGGAGCTATGTATCATATTTTAACCCCACTACTTCTACAGGTGTCTGCACAGATTGAATATGGAATTATGTAATAAATGTATTATTTCATTCTTAGTCCAGTTCCTGGCGTGTCTGGACGAGAAACTGGATTGGGACTGAAATGTCATGGTCAAATAATCCTGTTGAAGATTATCCACCAAAACTTACATTTTTCCACTTTGTATTTTGCAGCATATGTGCAGCTGAAGTTTGCATACGTGACGGACAAGGCATTTTATGCCATGGTGAACAGCAAGTGCAGTGACAGCAGAAAAAAGATCCGCTACATTTTGGGAGTCCAGGACAGAACTGAAGATGCTCCCAACTAGCAGAAGTTTGGTGTGGGTTTCACGGTGAAAATCATGAGGCTAACAATGAAGAAGGAGACAAGACCTGGGAAGGACTACAATGAAGGAGAAAAATTTTGTTTTGTTTAAATATAATAATGTCAAACAACCCCAAATCAGCTGAGTCTACCAGAAAAGAACAACTTATTTCCTGAAGATTAGATCCATTTCAGTTACATTCGATCACATATTAGATTTGGCTTTAAATTAATCTACTAATCTTTTTGTCCTAATACCCACTACCAGGAGCATTGCACAGCAGTGAATATGTATTTAATTTATTTATTCAGGTATCATACAACAAAAATCAGCTGACAACATTGCTACCACAAAATAAAGCACATATAAACCTGTTCTTAGTCATTTATTTATGCAATTTGACTCGTATTGGGTGAAAAAAATTACTTGGGAGGAAGAGGCTTCATTCAGTGAGATGTTACACAAAGGGCTGGATTTTACTAGTAGCTAGAAATGGCAATGGTAGTCCTGCCAGGAGCTTTGTGATTTCCAACTTGATAATAGCTATGATATTTTTCCACATTTCTGTGGCAGTAATTCAGGGAAAGCACTGGTTCAGCTAACTGATTACCTGAGAGTTGGATATTAGAAGCTTATTTTATATTTGGCTTCAATACATTTGGATTACCTTGCCCCTTCCGACCCTCCCCAATATACATCAGGTATGGCCTATTAACAGTAAATGATGAAGCAGGACAGAAATACAATATATTTTTTTAGCTTACACTTACTGCGGGGGTAGACTTTTCAGTGACAGCTGAGAAAAGTGGTTACTGAAATTAGCGGAATTTGTTGCGAATTATTAACATATTTATATTTGCTGGCTACTAGCAGGGCATGTTTTTTCTGCTGGCAGAAAATGTTGCTACTGTGAACCAAATGGAAATTAAGGCCTTTAACCTAAACATTGAATATACATTATGATAAAATGGGATAGTTTTACTGATGACACTAATTTTATTTTTGTAGTGTGTTTATACATATGTTCTTTTTGCCACTTAGGCTGCACATCGAATTCTCCATTTATTAGAATAAACATGTGAACTAGAGCATTTCCAAAACATCTCATGATTCCAATCCTAGTTGGGGAGTGGGTGGGTAAAATTGTGGAACACAACTTTTTACTTTAATTTGCCCTTCTTCCTATAGTTAGTCATCTATGATGAAGGAGAAACTTACTGATGTAAGGAAGGCCACAAAGATCATTAGAAACATGAAGCAGAACTGAAATATCATGAAACAAAGCTTGTTTTCTTTCAGTGCTTGAGGATGACACAATGCTATTTGTGACTAGTACTAGTCAATCCATTTTTATTTGTGATGGTAGTGATGTTACATTTCAGGAGGGTGCCTGATTTCATTGAAGGCTGGTTCGCAGAGGGTAGATTTTATTTGTTTTTGTACAATATGTGCACCAAAATACGGTGTACAATTTTAGATCTACATTATATGGAGGCAAAAGGACAATTAATAAAATAAATAATCTAATTTCATCAACTATATATAAGCATGGCTAAGTTTAAAAATAAATAGTTCTGGAAACATTGCAGGACAGAGAGTGGAAAGAACTAGTTCATACAATTTTAGTCTTTAACTAAGGGCAGAGGGATATACTAAAAACTTTTGTTAATCTAATAACTAGAGGCGTGGCATGGCAGCTCAGTCCCGTGGAATGCACATCCTGTGCCATGTGGGAAGTCCTGGACACTTTGCGTAGCCTGGACAACCACATGTGCAGGAAGTGTCGCCAGCTACAGCAACTCAAGGTCCGGGTTTTGGAGTCACTGCAGTGCATCCGTGAGGCCGAGAACTTTGTGGATAGCATGATTCTAGAAGTGGCCACCCCGCAGCTTAAGAGAGGCAGAGAGGGAATGGATGACCGCGAGACAGAAGAGGAGGATCAGGCAGGTAGTGCAGGAGTCCCCTGAGTGCATCTTACTCTCCAGCCAGTATTCTGTTCTGAGTACCGGTGGTTCCTCTGGGGAGTGCAGCCAGAGCCACGTCCACAGCAACACAGGTGGCTCAGCTGCACGGGGGGGAGGGGGAGAAGGAAGAAGAGTTGAAGAGCAATAGTGTAAGGGTATTCGATAGGGGAGCAGACAGGCATTTCTGTGGCTGCAGACATGACTCCAGGATGGTATGTTGCCTCGCTGGTGCCAGGGTCAAGGATGCCACAGAGCGGCTGCAGGGCATTCTGGGGGAGAGGATGAACAGCCAGAGGTTGTCCATATTGATACCAATAACATGGGTAGAAAGAGGCAGATTTTAGGGCGCTAGGAGAGATTAAAAAGAAGGACCTCAAAGGTAGGAATCTCCGGATTACTCCCGGTGCCATGTGCTAGTCAGTACAGAAATAGGTGGATAGAGCAGATGAATGTGTGGCTGAGAGATGGTGCAGGAGGGAGGCCTTTAGATTCCGGAGATATTGGGACAGTTTCTGGGGGAGGTGGGACCTGTACAAGCTGGATGGATTGTACCTCAACAGAGCCGGGACCAATATCCTAGTGGGCGGGGGGGCGGGGGGCGGTTTGCTACTGCTATTGGGGAGGGTTTAAACTGGCAGGGGGATGGGAACCTGAGAACAGATTCAGAAGGGAGAGATACAAAGCTGAAATTGGAAAGCAGAAAAGTACAAAGTGAATTTGGAAGATAGAGGAAACAAGGGCTAGAAAATAGACAAGGGAGTTTGGCAGTACTAAATCGTATATACGTCAATGTAAGGAGTATAGGGAACAAGGCAGATGAGCTGAGTGCACAGATAGACACTTGGGAGTATGATGTTATAGCTATTACTGAGACATGGCTGAAAGAAGGGCAGGTATGGCAGTTCAACATTCCTGGTTACAGGATTTTCAGATGGGATGGAGAGGTGGGTAACATAGGTCGCGGTGGGGGGGGGGGGGGGGTGACAGTATTGATTAAAGAAACAATTACATCTGTCAGGAGAGATGATATGTTCGAAGGATCATCAAATGAGGTCATATAGGTTGAATTAAAGAACAAAAAAGGGGCGATCACACTGATAGATCCCCAAACAGCCAAAGGGAGATAGTAGAGCAAATATATAGGCACATTTCTGAGCAGTGAAAAAACTATAGGGCAGCAACAGTAGGGGATTTCAACTACCTTAATATTGACTGGGATAAAATTAGCGTGAAAGGTATAGAGGGTGCGGAATTCCTAAAATGCACCTGAGAGAACTTTTTTAGCCAGTGTGTAACAAGTCTGACAAGGGAGGGGGCAGTTGTGGACTTAGTTTTCGGCAATGAAGCTGGGCAGGTGGAAGTGATATCAGTGGGAGAGCATTTTGGTGCTAATGATCATAATTCAGTTAGATTTAGGGTAGTTATGGATAGACCAGGAATAAAAGTTCTCAATTGAGGAAAACCCAATTTTGCTAAACTGAGATGGGATTTCATTAAAATGGACTGGAAACAACTACTTGAAGGTAAATCAGTGACAGAGCAGTGGGAGACATGCAAGGAGGAGATCCTGAGGGGTCAGAGCAAGTATGTTCTCTTAAAGAAAAAGGGTGGGACTAACAAATCTAGACCCCCTGGATGTCAAGGCACATACAAGGTAGGATAAAGAAAAAAAGGAAGGCTTATGACGGATACCAAGGGCTCAATACTGCAGAAACTCTGGAGGAATATAGAAAGTGCAGGGATGCAATTAAAAAGGAAATTAGGAAAGCAGAGAGAGCATGAAAACATTTTGGCAAATAAAATCAAGGAAAATCCAAAGATGTTTTATAAATACATTAAGAGCAAGTGGATAACTAAAGAAAGAGTAGGGCCTATTAGAGATCAGAAAGATAATCTGTGTGTGGAGGCAGAAGATGTGGCTATGGTTCTTAATGAATATTTTGTGTCGGTTTTCACAAAAGAGAGTGGCGATGCCGACATTGCAATCGGAGGAGGAGTATGAAATGTGAGATGAAATAAACCTAGTGAGAGAAAATATTAAGGGGCTTAGCAGCTTTGAAAGTGGATAACTCCCCAGGCCCGCATAAAATGCGTACCAGATTGTTAAGAGAAGGAAAAGAGGAAATAGCAGAGGCTCTGACCATCATTTTCCAATCCTCTCTGGCTACAGGTGTGGTGCCGGAGGACTGCCTACCCTGCACCTTTGTTTAAAAAGGGAGAAAGAGACCAAGAAACATAGAAAATAGGTGCAGGAGTAGGCCATTCGGCCCTTCGAGCCTGCACCACCATTCAATATGATCATGGCTGATCATTCACCTCAGTACCTCATTCCTGCTTTCTCTCCATACCCCTTGATCCCTTTAGCCGCAAGGGCCACATCTAACTCCTTTTTGAATATATCTAACGAATTGGCCTCAACAACTTTCTGTGGTAGAGAATTCCACAGGTTCACAATTCTCTGAGTGCAGAAGTTTCTCCTCATCTCGGTCCTAAATGGCTTACCCCTTATCCTTAGACTGTGACCCCTGGTTCTGGACTTCCCCAACATCGGAAACATTCTTCCTGCATCTAATCTATCCAATCCCATCAGAATTTTATATATTTCAATGAGATCCCTCTCATTCTTCTAAATTCCAGTGAATATAAGCCTAGTCGATTCAGTCTTCATATGTCAGTCCTGCCATCCCGGGAATCAGTCTGGTGAACCTTCGCTGCACTCCTTTAATAGCAAGAATGTCCTTCCTGCGATTAGGAGACCAAAACTGTACACAATATTTAAGGTGTGGCCTTACCAAGGCCCTGTAAGACCTCCCTGCTCCTATACTCAAATCCTCTCGCTATGAAGGCCAACATACCATTTGCCTTCTTCACCGCCTGCTGTACTTGTATGCCAACTTTCAGTGACTGATGTACCACGACACCCAGGTCTCATTGCATCTCCTCTTTTCCTAATCTGTCACCATTCAGAAAATATTCTGCCTTCCTGTTTTTTGCCACCAAAGTGGATAACCTCACATTTATCTACATTATACTGCATCTGCCATGCATTTGCCCACTCACCTAACCTGTCCAAGTCACCCTGCAGCCTTTTAGCATCCTCCTCACAGCTCACACTGCCATCCAGCTTAGTGTCATCTGCAAACTTGGAGTTATTACATTCAATTCCTTCGTCTTAAATCATTAATGTATATTGTAAATAGCTGGGGTTCCAGCACTGAACCTTGCGGTACCCACTAGTCACTGCCTGCCATTCTGAAAAGGACCTGTTTATTCCTACTTTTTGCTTCCTGTCTGCCAACCAGTTCTCTATCCACGTCGATACATTACCCCCAATACCATGTGCTTTAATTTTGCACAGTAATCTCTTGTGTGGGACCTTGTCAAAAGCCTTTTGAAAGTCCAAATACACCGCATCCACTGGTTCTCCCTTATCCACTCTACTAGTTACATCCTCAAAAAATTCCAGAAGATTTGTCAAGCATGATTTCCCTTTCATAAATCCATGCTGACTTGGACTGATCCTGTCACTGCTTTCCAAATGCGCTGCTATTACATCTTTAATAATTGATTCCAACATTTTCCCCACTACCCGATGTCAGGCTAACCGGTCTATAATTCCCTGTTTTCTCTTTTTTTTAAAGTGGGTTTACATTAATTACCCTCCAATCCATAGGAACTGAACCAGAGTCTATAGAATGTTGGAAAACGACCACCAATGCATCCACTATTTCTAGGGCCACTTCCTTAAGTACTCTGGGATGCAGACTATCAGACCCTGGGGATTCATCGGCCTTCAATCCCATCAATTTCCCTAACACAACTTCCTGACTAATAAGGATTTTCTTCAGTTCCTCCTTCTCGCTAGACCCTCGGTCCCCTAGTATTTCTGGAAGATTATTTGTGTCTTCCTTAGTGAAGACAGAACCAAAGCATTTGTTCAATTGGTCTGCCATTTCTTTGTTCCCCATTATAAATTCACCTGATTCTGACTGCAAGGGACCTACATTAGTCTTCACTAATCTTTTTCTCTTCACGTATCTATAGACGCTTTTGCAGTCAGTTTTTATGTTCCCTGCAAGCTTACTCTCATACTCTATTTTCCCCCCTCCTAATTAAACCCTTTGTCCTCCTCTGCTGAATTCTAAATTTCTCCCAGTCCTCATGTTTGCTGCTTTTTCTGGCCAGGTTAGTCAGCCTAACCTCGGTGCTGGGAAAATTATTGGAAAAAATTCTGAGGGACAGGATAAATCTTCATTTGGAAAGACACGGATTAATCAAGGACAGTCAGCATAGATTTGTTAAGGGACGGTCGTGACTGATTAACTTGATTGAATTCGTTGAGGAACTAACAAGGAGGATTGATGAAGGTAGTGTGTTTGATGTAGTGTATTTGGATTATAGCAAGGCTTTTGATAAGGTCCCACATGCCAGACTGGTCACGAAAGTAAAATCCCATGGGATCCAGGGCAAAGTAGCAAGTAGGATCCAAAATTGGCTCAGAGACAGGAAGCAAAGGGTAATGGTTGGTGGGTGTTTTTGTGACTGGAAGGCTGCTTCCAGTTTCACAGGTATTTCGCAGCACTCAGTACTAGGTCCTTTGCTTTTTGTGGTATATATCAATGATTTAGACTGGAATGTAGGGTAGATTTTGCAGAAGATACTAAAATCAGCTGTGTGGTTGATAATGAAAAAGAAAAGTTTAGACTGCAGAAAGATATCAATGAACTGGTCAGGTGGGCAGAACTGTGGCAAATGGAATTCAATCTGGAGAAGTGTGAGGTAATGCATTTGGGGAGAGCTAACAAGTTAAGAGTATAAATATCACATGGTAGGAGACTGAGAAGTGTAGAGGAACAAAGGGACCTTGGAGTGCATGGCCACAGATCTCTGAAGGTAGCAGGCCAGATAGATACGGTGGCATACGGAATACTTGCCTTTATTAGCCGAGGCATAGAATACAAGAGCAGGGAGGTTATGCTTGAACTGTATAAAACACAAGTTAGGCCACAGCTAGAGCACTGCGTGCAGTTCTGGTCACCACATTACAGGAAAGATGTGATTGCATCAGAGAGGGTACAGAGGAGATCTACGAGGATGTTGCCTGGACTGGCGAATTTTATCTATGAGGAAAGTTTGGATAGGCTGGGATTTTTTTCTTTGGAACAAAAGAGGCTGAGGAGAGACCTTATTGAGATGTATAAAATTATGAGGGGTCTAGATAGAAGAACCTATTTCCCTTTGCAGAGGGATCAACAACCAGGGGGCATAGATTTAAAGTAATTAGTAGGAGGATTTGAGGGGAAATTTCTTCACCTAGAGAGTGGTGGGTGGGTCGAACACACTGCCTGAAAGGTTGGTAGAGGCAGAAACCGTCACTACATTTTAAAAGTACTTGGATATGCATTTGAAGTGCCATAACCGACAGGGCTATGGACCAAGAGCTGGAAAGTGCCGGAGGGCCGAAATGGCCTCCTTTTGTGCTGTAAATTTCTATGATTCAATGAACACATAGCAGCACTACCTGCTCTGAAGTAAAATGTAGCCTAGTGTTTTGGATGTAGATCCTTTGTCAGAAGTGGAAACTGGTATATAATCTGATACATTATATTAGTCTGCTGGAAGGTATGGAATTATTTCACTATAATACGTGTCCATTAGCCATAAATAATTATAAATGTAGTCATTATTTATGGCTATGGGCTTTTTTTAACATGCACACTGCACGATAAATGCAATTTATTTTTAACGTGTCTAACAAAGGAACAAGAGATGGCCATTTAGCCACTCAAGTCTGTTCTGCCATTCAATGAGATCATGGCTGATCTGTGACCTAACTCCATATATCCACCTTTGGCCCATATCCATTTATACCTCTGGTTAACAAAGATTCATCAATCTCAGATTTAAAATTAAAATTGACCCAGCATCAACTGCCGTTTGGGGAATAGAGTTCCAAACTTCTACCACCCTTTGCGTGCAGAAGTATTTCCGAATTTCACTGCTGAAAGGCCCAGCTCTTAACTTTTAGGCAATGCCTCCTAGTCGTAGACTCTCCAACCAGCAGAAATACTTTCTATCTATATTATCAGTTCTCCTTAATATGTTGAAAACTTCAATCAAATCACCCCTTAACCTTCTAATTTCCAGGGAATACAACCCTAGTTTATGTAATATCTCCTCATAATTTAACCCTTGGAGTCCAGGTATCATTCTAGTAAATCTACGCTGCACTCCCTCCAAGGCTAACATATCCTTCCCAAGGTGTGATGTCCAGAACTCCAGGTGTGATCTAAATCAGGGCTTTATATAGCTGTAGCATACAGTTAGAGTAGCCGCCCATTATCTATCCTCTCTGCCTCCTGTCAATAATTTGCCTTCAATTCCATGAGCTTATCAGAGAACTTTAACACTGTGCTGACCAAAAACTGTTCTTGAATCTTAATTAGAGGAATTATATTTAAAATACAACAAGCGTTATAACTCAGCAAGTTCATCCAATGACCTAATCCCCAGATTTGATCCCCCACCTGTGTTGAGTTAACTGATCTCAGCATGGTGGTAGGGTGAATTACAGTTGGCTTCAATTCCCCTAGATAAAAGGAGGGGGAAATTGTCCAGGGTTTCTGCTCTTTAATTTTGCCAGTGGCCTATGTTAGAAATGTGCTTCTGATGCCCTGTCTAGGAAGTGTCTCAAATATGAATAACGGCCACTGGGACAAATTATGAGAAGGAATCTGTGGGACATCACTGGCAAGCAATCAATGCCTTCAGGTGAGGAGGGGAGAAAATGGTGAGAAAAGAAAGAATCAGTAACAAGTAAAATGCACCATAGGTATAAAAGAGAAACTAGCCATTGGGGAATCAGAAAGGTAGAACAGCAAAGAGCGAAATGATAGAGACAGAAACCTGCTGTTGTTTGCAAGCTGGTGAGTTGCTTTGTTTCCAATTCGACCAAAGCTGGAATATATTTATCTCCTGTTGGCCCTTGGCCAGTTGCAAGTGAAATTTTTAATCACCAGTATGGCTTAAGAATGTGCAAAGTATTGTGATTTGATTATTCTTGTGCCGTTTTTCTAGAAAATGTAGCTGTTACAGCCATCATTGAGCTTCTTTTATACTTGAAATTTCTGTGAATTCATTTACTTTTGTTAAATATGTACATTTAACACTGATCCAGTAAGGGTCTAGATTTGGCTCAGTTTAATCAAACATCTCAAATGAGCACAGTTTTCCAGTTTCATTTGATAAGGCAGGTCAAGTCAAGTTCAGGAAAGCACATTCAACAGAAAAATGATACCATGTGGATACTGCCATTACACTGAACACTGCATTGCAACTTATTCCTATCTAAATAAATCTAGTAGTTTGAATATAATTTGAGCCATACTGGTCCTGACCTCGATCTGAATACAGCATTAGTCATTAGAGAATCTGATAACTCTGCTATTGTACAACAATTGGCAGGTAAGCATGTCTACTTCAACATAAATATGAATATGTTTCAAAGTATTGAATGGATATGGGTCCTACCACATACTTGGTAACCTCAGCAGAATTATCCAGTGTTCTTGTAATCTGACCAATAACCAATGAGGAGGGGCTGTATTCTGGCTTTAGCATAGTCGCTTGTTTTTCAAGATCTGTTTAAATATTATCTTGGAACACTCAGCAATGGAATTTGACCTTCATGTCCTTAGCACATCTGAATCACTTACTATGAAACATGATGTAATGGTTACAGCTGTTTGTAAATCTAATTTATTTTAGAAATGCCTTTTTAGTAAAACCCTCTTGATTTATCTTTGTTTTTAAGTAACACATTTATTCTTAAGAGAGTGTAAGCAGCCATGAAAGTATATTGTGTACCCCTAGATTTATGATATTTATAAAATCCATCGACTGGTTAAATGAAGATTGATTTTGGGGCTAAGAAATTTATTGGCTCGTAACTTTACAATATATTATATATCAGTGCTTTTCTTGGTCCACTGAAGATTATACGTGCTTGATTGGGATTTTCTACTTTTATCCCACTGTCTGAACAATGGAAATTTTCCCAGGGTATTTTCACTCACTGACTCCAAGTCTTCCTCAACTGATGCAATCAAGTTTCAATAAAACTCAGGTTCAAATTTCCATTTAAATATCCCTCCCAATGTGAAGTAATGAGGTGTTTATTTCTGGTGCCTACCTGTGCATCTCATTCTCTTAAAATTGATGCTTATGGTTCCTGGTTCTGACTGGATGCTGAAAATAGTTGCTGGTTGTTTATATGCAATGGAGGAACTAATGTTAATAATTCTCACCTTGTTTGATTGCAGGACTGGAAGAAACCATGACAAAAGGGAATATTTTTCAGCATAGTCTGATGGAAATTCATTTAGCTGGGAAATATGTTGTAGGCTTTGTGATTATTTGTGTATCCTTCAATTATTAACATACTGGCAGACAAATTGTTCTGTACGTGACAACTCGAAATATTATAAAAAATACCTTTCTACAACTGGATCTGTTTCATTTTTCAGTAAATCTTATATGTTAATATTTTAGAGAAATTGTAACTGCTTGATTCACTTTCTTATTACCTTTATTCTGTTTAACTTTTTGTGCTCATTGAGGGGAACTATCTCCATGCTAGCAAATAGAAATTTTTGAATTCAATGTCACCATCAGATATGTGGGAAAGGTACAGTAAAAGCCAGAAGTAGGGTAAAGGACTCAATTATGCAAGCAATCTGAGCCTCAAATGAACATCAGTGTGACATTACAAATTCCCAATTACAGTCTACTTACGATGATTCAAAGTAATTTCTTACGCTAAAAACAGTTGAATTATCCAGATCATTTGAATTAAGTGACTGAAATAAGAGGGGTAGACTGTGCCAGCCATGGCTCAGTTGGTAGCACCCTCGTCTCCGAGTCAGAAGGTTGTGGGTTCAAGTCCCACTCCAGGGACTTGAGTACAAAAATCTAGGCTGACACTCCAGTGCAGTACTGAGGGAGTGCTGCACTGCCAGCGGTGCCGTCTTTCGGATGAGATGTCAAACCGAGTCTGCTCTCTCAGGTGGACGTAAAAGATCCTCTACACTATTTCGAAAAAGAGCAGAGGAGTTATCCCCAGTGTCCTAGCCAATATTTATTCCTCAATCAACATCACAGACAGATTATCTGGTCATTATCACATTGCTGTTTGAGGAAGCTTGCTGTACGCAAATTGGCTGCCGCGTTTCCTATATTACAACAGTGACTACACTTCAAAAAGTACTTAATTGGCTGTAAAGCGCTATGGGACGTCAGTTGGTCATGAAAGACGCTATATAAATGCAAGTCTTTCCTTCTTTACCCATTGTTGCCAATTTGAATGAGATTGTCGATTGGTGCTAAACTATGGGTTGATATGTGCCATGACTATCAGTCAGTGATAATGGATTGACAGTGGCTAAACTCATTTTATTTGGGACATTTATATCCATCAGAGAGAGAGAGAGCTTTGTATCCCATCAGTATGAGCTTGATTCAAACCCAAATCTAAGAGGTGAAAAAATAGTGCTCTAACCAACTGCAACACTAAGCTCCAGATTTACAGATATTATTCTTTGCTGTCTCCACTGCTCTATATTTGGATTATCCAATATAAATGCAAGTATGCTGATCTTTCTTTCTATATTGCGCTTCTTGTTGCTGCAGTGCTCTGGCTTCAGATGCCATGACCTTCTGAGCGTTTTACCTTTGGCTGTAGAATACATTTCTTTGTGAAGACTATTTTAATATGGATGAATTTTATAATATAGGAGGACTACTTTTTTCTGAATTATGTTCTACATTGAGAGCAATTATTAATAACTAAAAAAAACTACCAATGCTGAAAATCTGAAGCAAGAACAGAATATACTAAAAATACACAGTAGGTTAGTCAGCATCTAAAAAGGTAAAGACAGATTAATATTTCAGATGGGACCCATTGTTAGAACCATTCTGAGGAAGTGCCCGATCTGAAATGTTAATCATTTCAGGTGTTGACTGACCTGTGTATTTTTATCTTTTTCTGTTTTTACTGCAAAACTAACTTAGCCTGTTTTTCCAATGAACAGTTTGGCACAAAATGAGTGTAGAAATGAATCTGTCTTATTCCTAAGCATTGTCACTAATTGATGCCAGAACCAATCCAGAACAATAACTTGCTTTCAATCCATAGAATTTCTAGTAGAGTAACATACAAGCTATAGTTACTTTCTAAAAGTTTCTACAAAAATCATTAGTTAGTGGTCTATGTGTTGCAACTGAAAACATGAACTTAGCCATGGTAATACCTGACTCATAACAAATTCAGTAAACAACTATTATATCAGAATTATTCATAAATTGACTTGTTGGAACAATAGAAGGATTGCTGCCTTTTTATTGGCAGTGTAAGAACTTCGGGGCCGAAATTTCTCCCCTCCATAAGCTCCATTACCGCCTCTAAGAGGTGGGAATGGAGCGGCGAGGCCTTACCAATTGGGGACGGATGGATGGGCTGACCTGTCTGAAATTGCTCCCAGGCTGGAAGCGGCGGCAACGGGTTTATGCTGCGCCCATTTTCCTGCTGCGTCGGACACACGCAGCCCCTTACCGACCAGCGGCAACCCCCTTTCCCCCCCCTCACGCGGAAGCGGCGCCGTCATGGGTTGGTGCCACTGACAGCTTTCCCCAGCGGGGATCTGTCTGTGACTGGGCGGTGCGTCCGCCTTTAAAGGGGAGGTCGTGCTGCTGGTGACTCCATTACATTTATCTTTGTCGGCTGACTGCCAGGTCAGCCTGACAATTATGCCCCCGGGTTCGGCCGGGCCGCCAACAGGTAACCTGGCACCCCCTCTTGGGTGCCAAGCCACTGGCCCGGCCGAAACCCTCCCTGGTGGCCCAGAGGGCCAAATTGAACTTGTTGCAGAGCTCGCAGTGGTGCTCCCCTTTAACTGAAGGGGAGGGATATTGTGATGCGTCAGCGCAATGCGCTGATGACTGGTTGGGGCAGCCGACCCGCTGCAAGTGTACTTCCGCCCCGCAGCCACCACAACTTCCGCCCCAACCAAAAAAAAATTGTATGCTGAATTTCACTGCTATCTCCACCTCGTGGGTTTGGGCGGAGAACAAAATAAGAAAAACGGAAGGTGCACCCCATTTGGGGCGGGGGGCAATTTCGGCCCCTTCAAGTTTGGTTCTAAAGCTTACCATCTACTTTTAGTCTCACACAAAGCAGGACCAGTTATGGCCGATTTTAGTATGATCTAGGATGTACCACAAGCAGCATGACGTGGTTTTGTTTCCACAGTTAAGGTTCATTGGACAACAGTGAAATTATTATGATAAACTCTTTGTTGGGATATATTTATTATATTGTTACTTCATCCACCCTGATACACCCCACAGTCTCCTCATTGCGGCATCTACTTGTTTCTTAAATGATTCCAGGCTTTTTAGCACTAGTGTGCCATTGTCTTTGGTCCCCACCATGAACTTTGTTCCCTAGCCACCGACTGCATCGCTCTCCCTGGCCACTGTCTGAGGCTGAACCAGAGCGCTCGCAACTTTACAGTCTTATTTGACCCTGAGCTAAGCTTCTGACCTCATATCCTCTCCATCACCAAGACCGCCTATTTCCACCTCCATATCATCGCCTGTCTCCGCCCCATTTCAAGGGATTATGGGGATCGGGTGGGAAAGTGAAATTGAGGTCGAATATCATTCATGATCTTATTGAATGGCGGAGTAGGCTCGAAAGGCTTACTCCTGCTCCTAATTCTTATGTTCTTATCTGCAGTTAAAACCCTCATCTATGTCTTTGTTACCTCTAGACTTAACTATTCTAATGCTCTCCTGGCCGGTCTCCCACCTTGCATCCTCCATAAACTTGTGCTCATCCAAAATTCCAAAGCCCGAATCCTAACTTGCACTAAGTTCCGTTCACCCATCAACCATGTGCTCGTTGATCTACATTGGCCTAGCAACGCCGTGATTTTAAAATTCTCATCTTTGATTTGAAATCCATCCATGGCCTCGCCCCGCCCTATCTCTGCAACCTCCTCCAGCCTTACAACGCTCTGGGATCTCTGCATTCCTGCAATTCTGGTCTCTTGCGCATCCCTGATTTTAATTGCTCCACCTTTGACAGCCATGCCTTCAGCTGCTTGGGCCCTAAGTCTGAAATTCCCTCCCTAAACCTCTCTACCTCTCCTCCGTTAAGACGTTCCTTAAAACCTACCTCTCTGACCAAGCTTTTGATCACCTGTCCTAATATCTCTTTATGTGGCTCTGTGTCAAATTTTGCCTGATTAAGCTTCTGTGAAGTGCCTTGGAATGTTTTACTACGTTAAAGGCACTATATAAATGCAAGTTGTTGTCGAGTGATTACTGTTTCATAACATTTAAGTAGGTTTTCAGCTAGAAAAAGTTTATTTCAGTATGTTTTATTCTTTATGTTTTGAGAGGGCATTTAAATTATAACTGTAGCATTGGCTAGAGGCAGTATAGCAAAGCACTAACACAGAGGTCGACATTTAATTCTCCTTCACTTGAGAATCAGATTGAGCCCTAAATCCCAGATTCACATTACACAAGTTTAGTTTTGGTGCAAAACAGAAACTCCTTCGCACTGACATAAGAACATAAGAAATAGGAGCAGGAGTAGGCCATACGGCCCCTCGAGCCAGATCCGCCATTTAATACGATCATGGCTGATCCGATCATGGACTCAGGTCCACTTCCCTGCCCACTCCCCATAAAGCCTTATCGGTTATCCATCTCTGTCTTAAAATTCCACAGATTTACAACCCTCTGAGAGAAGAAATTCCTTCTCATCTCAGTTTTAAATGGGCGGCCCCTTATTCTAAGATTCTGCCCCCTAGTTCTAGTTTCCCCTATGAGTGGAAACATCCTCTCTGCATCCACCTTGTCAAGCCCCCTCATAATCTTATACGTACTGACACTGAAGTTGTAATGTAAATGCATCCTTAATGAAAATTTCCAGAAGCGAAAATAGGATATTTCTTTCGAGTGCATTTCTTTACAGTGTTGGTAGAAATTGTTTGTTTCCACGGATCGTGTTGGGTGGTCTGCTCCCACATCTCCTCCAATGCTGCTCTAAACCACTTGGCAGGAGGTACAGGAGAACAAGTTAGGAGTTACTCCTCCTTCATGCATCCTCCCCCAGCTTCTTTCTAGGGAAGCATCTGGCCTCCATTGAGTAACTTGGAGAATCAAACCTGCATCCTACCATTCTGTTGTAGTGAGTTGGTGCTCTAGTGCACTGCTACATTTTAACCCCATAACATTGATACACATTTGAAATACTTCTTCCTCCTCACTTCCTCAAGAGCTCTCACTTCTGAAATGAGTTGGAGCTTTTTCCGGAAATAAAACGTTGCAAATTGGCTGTGATGCCAGAATTTTAAATATTTTTATGTTATATATCAACATTTTCCAGATACATTTTTTTGTCTTTTTAAATAGATAAATAGAACCCAAACTTTAAAAAGAATGCTACCACTCTATAAACCATTCATGAAACCAAACTTGAACTGTTTTTATACTGGAACTGTTTCAGTTTGAATTCTGAGAAACTAGTATCATCGAGCCAGTTCCCAGAGTTTACAAAGTTAAATCCAATGTCCTTATCCCAGAATTTAAACTAAAACAGTACTAGTATAAAAGCAACTTCAGTGTATGCTGCCTACACACCGTACTTAAAGCAGAGGTAATTACATAGGATATACGGCAGAGAAACAGGCTATTCGGCCCAACTAGTCCATGCTGGCATTTATGCTCCTCTCGAGCCTCCTCCCATCTTTCCTCCTCTAAATCTATCAGCATAATCCTCTATTCCCTTCTCCCTCATAATGCTTGTGCAGCCTCTCTTTAGATGCATCTATACTATTCGCATCAACCACTCCCTGTGGTAGCGAGTTTCACATTCTCACCACTCTTTGGGTGAAGAAAATCTAGATAAATTACATGTACTGTATTACATTGTCTCTCTTGTTACCTCTTCATTCAATAAGGTTGGTCAAGCAAGATATTCCTTTTTGAAATCCATGCTAACTATTCATTATTATACTTTTTGTTTCTAGATGTTCTTCTATTCTCTCCTTTAGTAGGGATTCCATTATTTTTCCTATCACCGATGTTAAGCTGACTGGTCTATAAATCCCTGGACATGTTCTAGCCCCCTTAAATATAGATATTATGTTTGTTATCTGCCAGTACTCTGGCACTACATCTTTTTTGAACAAATTATTAAATATGTATAGTAATGCCTCTGCTATCTCTTCCCTAGTTTCTTTTAAAATGCATGGATGTAATCCATCCGGACCCAGGGTTTTATTCTCTGAGTTTGATTAGTTTAGTTAATCTATCCCCTTTCTTTATTTTAAATGCACTTATCTCATTACTCATCTCATCATCCAATGTCATGTCCACCTGTTCTATCTCCCTGGTAAATACCGAAGCGAAATAATGATTTAATATTTCTGCCATCTTCCCTATCGTTACTTGTGGTATTGTCCTGTCTATCTCTTACTATTCTCATCCCAGCCTTCCTTTTTTTTAATTAATGTGCCTATAAAATATTTTACTTTTTAAAAATATTCCTTGATAATTTAATTTCATAGTTCCTCTTTGCCTTCCTAATTTTTTTTGACTCTTCTCCAAATCCCTTCATATTCCCCTTATCATGCACTTCCCTATCATGTCTATGTATTTAATGTATGCCTATTTCCTGACCCTCAATTGTTCTCTTCTGTCTTTATTCATCCACGGAGTCACGTTAGTGTTTAGTTCTTTCCTTTTAGCAGAGAAGAACAAGGCTGGATTTGGACAGTCAGAAACAGCTGCATGTCTGTGTGACTAATGGATCGTCAATCTAATTTGATACCAGAGTGGGATTTGATAACAGATGTGCGAAACTTATTGTGGGGAACCAAAGAACATGATTTTAAGTTAAGGGCATTATAAACGAGGTGCAACTTCTTTTAGTTTCACTGTTAATATTTTCCAACTGGATTCTGCCATTCACATTCCCTTCCATACTGGAATCATTCCGACTTCATCATTTGCCTTCTTAATGGTTTTTGTTTATATATTGGATTGAAATTACTTTTGTGTAGTATACAGTTAAAATTTGACCTGCATTGTTGTTCTGCCTCTTTCCTCTTTGTTTGGGTCAGTTCTATAAAGAGGCTTCTCTTTGCCTGACCATACCTCTTCTAATAAAGGGTCCCATTCACAACTTACTTTTTTCTTTTCAATTATGATTGACCTTCTCTGTATTTTCAACATTTTTTGATTTTATTGTTTTCATATATTGGTTTATTGTGCGAAAAAAACATTGACATGCCTCTGAGTTCAACAACACATTCAACAGTTCATTAAACAATGTGCATTTATATAACATTTGTTATGTAAGACATCTTGGAGTACTTTAGGAGAAATGGAGCACAAGCTAATGAAAATGTGGGAGGTGGAGCGAGAGAGAGAGAGAGAGGCATGATCAAAGAAATAGATTTTCAGAAATTTTTGAGGCAAGTAGAGTGGTACTGACGCAGAATTATTTGGAAACAGCATCAGAATGCCATCAAGGGGTAGTACATTACTGTGATGTCCATTCATGCAAACAAAGGAACTATATGACTAGAAGAGACTGTCAAACTAAAGACCATCACATTTTTGTGATGTCAGTAGTGTACAAATGGGACCTGTGCCTCTTATTCAAGAGACGAATAATTATTCAGTTTAATAAAACAAGAAATAGGGGAGCAGAGCCTACCCCCTGTAATACTGAATTAAGTCTTTCATCGAGTCCTATGAATTAATCACTAATATTTCAGAATGTCACTGGAAGTACTCCACAAAATATTACTGTTCTGAATGATCTTTGCTTAACTATTAGTGGTTTAGAGCTCTACTAATGCTCTCCCAACTACTTTCTAAAATAGGTGAGAGCATGCTTCTCGCTTCTAATGGCAGAAAGAATGTTTCTATTGAAGTGTAAGATGAGGATGGAGAATGCAAGATAAGGACAGGAAAAGTGAAGTACAAATCAAAAGAAAAACAAAGATAAAATTATCAAATTGTGTAAAGTTTTTCCCAGCTTATCAAAGAAAATCTCCATGTATTATCCAGCATATGGTGTATTTAGCACTTTAAGGCTCACTGCACTGATGTTTACACATTGTTGGTCCAGAATTTGCAGTGGGTAGTAACAGCGAACTAACAGCGTTCGCCATTATTATCCTTTTGAAACTGACCGCTCCTTCAGGATTTAGCGCACGCGCATCCTAACGCGGAAATCCTGAAGTTACAGTCAGTCATTCACTGCTCCGACACTGGTTGCATAGTCGGCAATCAGTGTAATTAGTGAAACTGATGAAAACATTGGCTTTTCCACAGTAATATTGCTGTTAAATATCCCATTAACTGTTAGGCCATGTTGGATTAGGTATAACTAGGGTTTTAACAGCATATTGCCTGCTAAACAAACTCTCAATCTTAATCTCTAGCAGTACATCAGCAAAACATTGAATGAAGTAATTGTGCAATTAAAATAATGCCCACACTGATAGTCTAAGAGATCATTCCATATTGAGAAGATGAATCCTCACACTCAATGAGAGACCGTAGATATTTCACAGAGCCACTGTGCATCCAGACCGCGTGGTGCCTGTGGGAGGAATGTATTGCTACACCCAGCTTCCTACACTGGGAGCTTGAGGGAGGGAGGGGGTCAGTAGGAATATATGTGTGCTAGGCCCATGCAGCGAAGCCTGGTCTCCAATCGTCTTGAAGCTCCTTGCCTTTGGACCAAGACCTTGCTCTGATAAGTGCGTGTGATAGCAGGTGTGCAAAGACCACCCCAGGTTAAAAGAATACACACACACAGGCAACTTCCACCCTTTAAAATGGGACCTGGCTAGCATTGGTCTCATCAGTCATCTTCGAACTCATTTTAGTGTGGAAGCAAGTCATCCTCGACTCTGGGGGACTGCCTAAGAAGATGGTCCTGAAAAACTAATTTAACTTTGTATATTTTTTTAAAGTTTGTTCATTTTTTTAAGGTTCTATCTTATCCCCGCCAACCCCCCCCCATCTGAGAGCGCCAATCTTTGTTTTGCTCTCTGACATTTTTTAAAAGTCGGGATAAAAGCAGGTTCTCAATTCCTGTTTGCCTGTCTGAGAATCCTGCAATGTGATTGGCTGCTTAGATAGCTTGTTGACGTCACAGCAGATCATGTTAGGGATTCCCCATTATATAGCACTGAAATCACTTCTGCGTCAAAAAAGGAAACCCTCTCGCCACAGAGATCACAAGATCTCTGTGGAAAGCTTTCTTGGGGCCAGCGGCGAATACCTTTGCTTCACCGCTGACCGCAAATTCTGGGCCATTGTGAAAGAGAGGATGAGTCATCCGAATGGAAATTTGCAAAGATGCCCTCTTATATGGCTCAAGAATCACTACATTTTATTTTCCCTGAGTCTGTCAGTTTTAAGTGTGATCAATTATTGTCAGAGAAAAGCCAATTCTCTTGATTATATCTTGGGCATGTCACAGGGAAGCGATGGGTAGCACATACAAGATTTATATGGGGATAAAAAAAAACTTATCTTATCTCCATTTGTTTTCAATGCTGTTTGCCACCCTTTTATAATTGTGTTTACGTTTCACTGTTGATAAATTAAAAATGAATATTTAAAGATGTAGATGTACTTGTTTTTATTTAATTCGTTCATCATTTGATGCTTGTTTTAAAATGTGTTCCTTCGCAATGATGACTAAATCACATACACAGTTTGTAAATTGTGAATGTGTTGACTTTTTCTTCTCTTAAGTTCTTACATTATCCTCATATGACTCTTTGGATTCTGATCTAAGTTGGGTGGGGGGAATTGAATATTTTTGTTTTACCACTCTTTTTTTGGAAGAGAAAAGCAGGAAACTGAAAGGTACTATTGAATTTGAGAAAGCGAAGAATTAAAGGAAAAGGTAAGCAAATGTTAAAATCTGCTGCATCAAATGAATAGTTGTGAATGACTGCAAGTAAATAATTGGGGTGTCATTGACTCTTGCTTTAGATTCTGTCATAAACCCTGAGAGTAACACTCAAGTGATTTATAGATGTCATCTGAATAGAGTAAATTGTAGCCTTATGCTCGCGATTTCTTGTTTTTTGAAGATATACTATAATGTCAATAAAGCAAAATGGACACTAAAGACAGTTCAAAGCAGTGCAAAGTTTCATTGTTTGGAAGGCTGAGAATTTGTCTATAATGTCACATATTTCACGAGAGGTCAATAAGGGAATTATTTGCAGTTCTAAAGCAGAATTATATTTGAATTAAAAGGGCATTTATTACAAATCAAAAAGTATCCTAAATAACTGCTAGTTTTGCACATACTTTCACACATCTCTTAAATTCGGGTATAGCACTGAAAAACTTTCCACAAACACTAAATTTACTAAGACTGAAATTCTCAAAACATAGCAATGTAAATTACAATTCCTTCTGTTTTACTGTAAAGGATATTTTAGATTGTGTGTAATGTTTTATGCAACACTTCAGTTAATCTATTCTGGTACTTTAAAGCTACTGGAACTTTGAATTAGATATTTTTAGGTGTCGATGTGCTGGTATCATAATTATATTATCTGGTTTAACTTATTATAATACCATCTGTACTCCTGTGACATTGTTTATAGGTAATCTGAAATCTAAGCGTGGTTGTAATGTTTAGCTGCAAATCTGGCCTGTTCCTTTAATTTGTGTTGTCTTTTTAGAAATCTGTTTTGTATTTACAGTTGAAACATTAATGAATCTCTCATTTCAGATAAGTTTCTTAATCACTCCAGATATCGTGGAAATCTGTAGCTTCAAACTGAGGAGACCCAGAATAATCAGCATTTATAAATTGGGCCAACAATCAAACTAGTTCTATATCTTAATTATAAATTATATATTATTGCTCAAGTTTCTGCACTTAATAAACTTCTGTGTTATTGACCCGTGGTTGTCAGATGACTATGTACTGTTAAACTGTCTCCATCAATGACCCTATGTGCCCACAACAACAATTTGTATTTATATAGAGCCTTTAACATGGTAAAACATCCCAAGGCCCATCACAGAAACGTAAATCAGACAAAAATTGACACCGAGAGAAAATCCAGCTAGTAGAGACTGAGTTTAAAAAAGGAATCCAGATGATTCATGTAGTTTTATTTTTTATCTTATTTGCCTTGATGAACTCACTCTGGGAATGTAGCCCACATTTCCCAGCACTACTGAAGTATTGCACCAATGGTCACTCAACTCTGCATTCTATTCTATGCGGTAAGAACTGCAAGGCAAACATATTATGGCATTCTGTTTGCATACATGAATCCTGACTTGTCACCAAAGGAACTTCAAAATATTTTTTAACATATTTTAGCCAAACTCAAAAGATTGCTTTCTGCTGCCATACTCTTGTTTCCAGTGATGATGCTGAGAACTGTGTGTTATCTAGTCACCAAAACAAAAATGTACAAGATGTCAGCATTGGATATTTAATAGTGTACCACCTAGATCTCTCACTGGATTTTGCTGTAAAAATAATGGTGAGACCAACAGCATTCACCTTTATGTGTAAATCGGATAGCAAGCTTTGGCGACTGCACATGCGCAGTTAAACCCGCAAATAATTGTCTAAGATGCCCTGCTCTTCCGAAAACAGCATCTCGCCGTCTGACTCACCATTCAAATATATTGAACAGCGTGAAGTTGCTGTACTTACCACATTGATACGGACTAAGCTTGCCAGTAATAGTTAGGGCTTGTCCTTTTCAGTCCAAGCACCCTTCTAATGGTGCAGTAAGTCTTAATTACTGCCAAGCAACCTCTCTGGCACTGTAAATGAACTCCTACAAGCGTGGAATCTCATTCCTTCAGCTTTTAAAAAATAACTAAATTTTTTAAATTTTTTCTTTTATATATCTCTCTTGTAATCCGATCTTTCTGTCCCTCTCTTTTGATACTTGATTTGACATTGAATTCAATATTCCAACTCAGACTTCCTGGTTCAAATTTGGCGCTGTTCATTAATGATTCTTCAATCCGTTAAAAGTCTCAGTTAGTAGCACTCTCGCCTCCGAGTCAGAAGGTTGTGGGTTCAAGTCCCACTCCAGAGACTTAAGCACCAAAATCTAGGCTGATACTCCAGTGCAAAACTGAGGGAGTGCTGCAATGTTGGAGCTGCCGTCTTTCGGATGAGACGTTAAACTGAAGCCCCGTCTGCTCTCTCAGGTGGCCGAAAAAGATCCCATGGGCACTATTTCAAAGAAGAGCAAGGGAGTTATCCCTGTTGTGCTGACCAATACTTATCCCTCAATCAACATCACTAAAAACAGATTATCTGGTCATTATCACATTACTGTTTGTGGGACCTTGCTGTGTGCAAATTGGCTGCCACATTTTGTACATTACAACAGTGACTACACTTCAAAAGTACTTCAATGGCTGTAAGACGCTTTGGGATGTCCTGAGGTCGTGAAAGGCACTATATAAATGCAATACACAGTTGCTTGTCCTGATCACACAGGTTCCAGATGCTCTGTAGAGGGCGCTACACTTTTTGGATGGTTGGCGGACAGGAACTTGCTGCGCAAAGCCCATAAAAAGTTTGTGGGCAAGTGCAAGTCTAATGAACGGCTAGTGCACCATAATATCTAGAGTTTGCATTGCTCTTTTGTATATGTTTCTATTTCCAATCTATAAAATAAAGAAAAGACTTGTACAACACATTGTGATATTTTATTCCTTAACGTAAAAAATGCTTGCATTATTTCCTGTGGTTCATTGCCTGTGATGTTATTTCTTTAAACTACTGACATTAAAACTGTAGCACTATATTTCACACAAATACATTTTTTTAATCCATGTAGATTTGCCTGTATGTTTTGTTTTTATACTTAGTTGGCTTCCTAACTTCAACTATTTTCAGATTCCCTCAATATTTCTAATCCATTTTAGTTGCTGCTTTTCCTTGGATCAGTAAGTTGCCTCCCAATAGTTAATAGGGAGTTTACCTTTACCTGCAGAGTTCTTCTACTTTCCATTCTTCTCTCTTTCTCGCCACATTCAAGAAGGAGCAAATAATATTTGCTCGCAAATGAATCAAGATCATAATCAATAGAGTTGATAAATCACTCGATGCAGTTTACCCTGGTTCATTCAAGGTTGTGGGTAGGAGGTTTAGTAGTTCATTCAAGTGTGATAGTGTCAGCTGGACAGATGATATATACACTGTGCCAAAGCAGAAGAGCATAACATGTTATTCATTGATTAAGGAATAGTTGTAAACTGATTATTGGTCTACTCTCTCAGATGGGGGCAGCAGCCACACAAACGTATCTATTCCTTTATACATGTGAATTATATCTGTCAATATTACCTATCATGTTGTGCATTTTGTTTGTGCGCGTGTGTTATATATATTGAGGTTTCAAGATACGCAGCCCAACATTGAACGTACTGTGACAGACGAATTAGAATTGGATTTTAGTGATAGAAGATAGTTATAATAGATGAATGTGAATTTATTTTCTGTCTGTGTACCTTTTTATATTTTCCTTCTGGATCTAATTTACTTGACTCTGTGTTTAGTACACTGTACAGGTTAGATTACAGAAATGGAATACAGTACACAGTATACAGAGATCACGAATCACATTCTAGGAGTTAAATGTTCAGCTATAATAAAGTAAAATGCAGTAAATATTCTATTCAATACAGTCGGTAGAAATGTAACATTTCCACTGCAGATTGTGGGTAGGAGGATTAGTTATATTTATGTAAATTGCTAATCTATACAAGGATATATAATAGGCAAATGTTTAGCTATCATAAGGTACTTGGGCACCATAATGTAAGTAGTTGTGACAAAATGTATGTAATGTGTTTGTAATTATATAAAGTCCTTTTACTTCTGTGAATTAATATCGTTTTAAAATACATTTAGTATCACAGCACATCTCACTGGAGAAAGAAAAGGTCTCCTTCCCTGCAGTATTTCTTCAATGGAATGATGTCTGATGTTTCTAGGGTTCACATGTGGTCTCAATTCCATCACCATAATTAGCTTAAATAACATCCACACAATTTTTTAGTGTTAAACAACAACTGTTATTTCAGTTAGGTAGATTTGTTAATTATATAATCTTTGCAAACCTATTCTGTAAATGTAATTATGTATAATTATTCACTCTCAATGTCAGACAATCTCTGGCTTTCAAAAGGGTTGAGAAGTTAGAAATATATCCCTGGAGGGGGAGTTTGATTTCACTGTTGCATAGATAAGTACATGGATATTTTTTAAAAAGCATAAAGGAAGGTAACAATTTGCTTTGTTGTTTGAGAAATATTGACCCAGATTTTCCAGTCATATATACAATGAGGCTAATGGCGCTCACCTTTATTTATGCGCAATCGTACAGTAACTTCAGGTGAGAGCCAGATACACAGTTAAACTCAACTATCCAAGAGTTGTTGTCCGAGTTGCTTCACGAAAATGCCATCTCGCTATCTGGCTCACCAATTAAAAGCATTGAGTAGTGTGAAGTTGCTGTATTTGCCTGGTAGATACCCACTAAACTCACCACAGAAAGTTAAGTCTTGCCAATTCCAGTAATGATGTGATAAGTGTTAATTACTGCCTCTCTGGCACTGAAAATTAACTATTGCAGTGTGGAGTCTCATTCCTTCATGTTTTAATTGTTGGAGATTTATAAAATGTAATTTTAACTTAAAAAAAAAAAAAATTCCTTTCTGTCTGTCTCTTAATCCAATATTTCTTTCCCTCTCTTTATTTCTCTTTCTGTACCTGATTTGACATTGTGTTCACCCACTTGAATTTACATTTCCTTCTCAGCCCTTGCGCTGGTAGTTTCACAATCCTTCACCCTGATTGGTTAAGGAGATACACAGTTGCTTTCCCTGTTCACTCATGTCCCAGATGACATGTTTCCCTCACTGTGACGTTATTGCCTCGTACTTTCAGCAACTTGCCACGGAAAAAAATTACAAACCTAAACATGCAAGAGCAGGTCTAAGTAATAGTAGATGCTGTTAGATTCCCTCCTACAGCAAAATCTGGCCCAATATGATTATGATAAGATCTATTTAAGAAAAACAATTTAGGCTGAACTTATCTGTATTTTTTTCTTTTTCCCCATCCTAGCTCCAGAAGCACAGACTCCTGTCCCAGTTGTCATGGATGACACTAGTGAGCAGGAGATGGATTCAGCTGATGAGTCAATGTCTAATGAGATGCTGGCCACCACAGATGAAATATCGAAAACCGCTACTGGTACTGGTCGGAGAATCAGACGCTTCAAGCATGAATGGCTGAAGAAGTTCTGGTTCCTGCGCTATTCGCCCACTCTAAATGAAATGTGGTGCCATGTTTGCAGGCAGTACACCGTTCAGTCCTCCAGGACATCAGCCTTCATCTTGGGTTCTAAGCAGTTCAAGATCCACACTATCAAACTGCATGCCCAGAGTAATCTTCATAAGAAGTGCTTGCAGCTTTATAAGCTTAGGATGCATCCAGAAAAAACTGAAGAGATGTGCCGAAACATGACACTGTTGTTCAATGTTGCCTATCACCTAGCCTTTGAAGGAAGGCATTTTTCAGATTTCAGACCATTAGCTGAACTTCTGAAAAAATGTGACTTAAAGATTGTTGACCAATACTTGAATGAGGGAGACTGTCAAACTTTAATTCATCACATTGCAAGGTCTCTTCGTGAGGACCTCTTTGAAAGGCTCAGGGTGTCTCCATTTATGAGTGTGATTTTGGATGGGCAGACAGATGACTTGGTTGCTGATAATGTTGCAATCTACATTCAGTATATTACCAATGAAGGGCCAGCTGCTACAGAGTTATTGTCCCTACAGGAATTGAGCTCTGCAACAGTGGATGGTTATACTCAGGCACTGGACAGGGCCTTTGGAGGCATAGGGATCAAATGGAAAGATGAAAAGTTGATTGTAGGACTGGGGGTAGATGGAGCCAACATGACAACAGGGCTAAGATCAGGTTTGGCCATGAAGATCAAAAAAGCTTTGCCTTGGCTGCTCTCTGTCCCTTGTGTGGTGCATAGGCCTCACTTGGAAGTATTGGATGCTATAAGCAACAAGGACCTAACCTGTTTGGAAGAACTGGAGAACAACTTAAAGCAGTTGCTGAGTTTTTATCGTTACTCCCCTAAGCTCATGTGTGAACTAAGAGCTACTGCAGCAACACTTTGTGAGGAGACAGAATTCCTTGGTGACATTCGAGCCGTCAGGTGGATCATTGGAGAGCAGAATGTCCTGAATGCATTGATCAAGGATTATTTGGAGGTGGTAGCTCATCTTAAAGATGTTAGTGGTCAAGCACATAAAGCAGATTCTGCTGCCATTGCTTTGGCACTGCTGCAGTTCCTGATGGACTATCAATCAGTTAAGCTAATCTATTTTTTGTTAGATGTCATTGCTGTGCTTACGCGGCTGGCATTCGTTTTCCAGGGCGATCACCTCCTCATTACCCATGCAGATGACAAGATTGAAGAAGCCATTGAAGAAATCAGTAGATTGGTGGAATCACCAGGAGAATATCTACAAGAGTTTGAGGAGACCTTTCACGAAAATTTTCATGGTGTTCCTCTGAAAAACCTAAGAGTAGCAGAAGCCAAGTTCAATTCAATAAGAGAGAAGATATGCCAAAAAACCCAGCTGATTCTAGCCCAGAGGCTGGACTCTAATAGTCGCACAATTATTCGAGCATGTCAAGTGTTTGATGTTGCCACGTGGCCGCAAAATGAGGAAAACCTGATGAGTCATGGTGAGGAAGAGATCATGCATATATATAAGCACTTTGAAATAATTCCATCTTTTGCAAGGGAAGTAGGTCTGGATGGCAGAGATATTCGAGGAAGCTTATTGCAGGAATGGAAGGAGCTCAAACCCGAGTGTTACAACAAGAATGGTTTCAAAGAGTTGAGCCGTCACATTTTTAAGTATAAACAAAGATTCCCAATACTAAATAGGATCATTCAGTTATTGCTTGTCCTGCCAACTTCAACAGCAGCTTGTGAGAAAAGTCGTGGTGCCTTCTACCGGATACGCAACAATAACAGGTCGCGACTTAGCCTTGACCAACTCAATGATCTTCTAACTATTGCTGTCAATGGCCCACCTATTGCCAACTTTGAGGCAAAGAGGGCACTGGACTGTTGGTTTGAGGAGAAGTCAGGGAACCGATATTCCTTGTCTCCAGAGATGATAAGCAGAGTTACTTCATTGGACCAGAAACCAACATTACATGGCCTAGACATGGGAACTGATTGTCTAACAGATATTCATGAAACCATAATGTAAATGATTGGTACTTTTAAATTGCCTATACATCCACTATATCCCAAAACCCATTGTTACTTAGGAACTTTCTGAAAATGACAATTTGTGATAGACAGGTACAAATACCAGACCAGCAAAGTCAGCAGGATGTTGGTAAACTTTCACCAGTAAACCACTGCAGTCCTGATCTGTAGGATCTAATCCCTACATTGATTCCATGTTTTATTGTAGCCTTTGGCATATCAATGCTCGCCTATATTGAGAGTTCAAAATTATCTGAGTGGACTGGTCTAGTAAAATTTGGTACTGTTTTGTCACTAAAAATATTAATTGCTATTTCGCTTTTAGTAATGCAGATATTAGATAAGAAAAGTGATTGGTCATTCTAATTTTCCTTTGGAAACTGGTTATATAAGCTGTCTAAGGTTGATATATTGGTCAACTTGTCCAGTCTTTAACTAACCTCTTTTGTTATTTACATAAACAATAAATAAGCATTAACAATTAATCTGATGGGGAGAGGGAAGGGATGGAATTAGTTATTTGTGGGGTTGTAAAAGATGTAAAATGCATAGCCCAAGGGATTTAAAAAGTATATGTATTTACATTATTTTTATAGATGACAATTATTGATAATAGATGGTCATGTTTCATGTTTAGTGAGCATGTCTTAAAAAAATACGCCAGGGAAAGAACGAATGTATCAAGGGGATATATTTCCTTGTCTCATTCCGTTATTGCTGTGGAAGGAAGCACACACATATCAGGCACTGCATCAATTGAGCATGCTCACTTCTGTTCAGTAAGCTAGGCTAGACTGTAAAATTCAATATGTGTGCTTATACAGAAGGACTGCTGATAGAAACTATTCTCACATCTGAGAAATTTGGGCAGTCTCAACACTCTTACCACTGGATAACAGTCTGTTCTTAAAAACTATCCTAAAATTAGATGATATTGAGACTATTTTGATTATTTCAATCAGCAAGGGAGTAAGGATAGTCATTCTGAGAATGGTAAAGTCATACAGCAATCTGATGTATTGTGAGGGTACTATTTAAACTTGTTATCTTTCATAGCATTTGTTGAGGATCATACCTTACCTAGAGTGCCAGATGCTGTCACTGGCTGTAAAGCACTTTTATTACTTACTTTGACAAGTATAGATACCCCAAAAATTACACTACATTTTATTTGACAGTTCCTAGTCATGCTTTATGCCTGTGGTGTTTCAAGTTTTTATTCTGAATACAGTACTGCACAAATCAGTCAACATCATTGTTATTAGTTCAACAAATTCACATTATAGCATTTAAACTTAACATTTTTTTAAAGTCTCTTACTCTTGAGAATGAGACATCAGTTGTAGGGCAGATATGATTTTTGAGAGTTCTAAATAGAAATTTGAGTAGAACAAAAAAAAGATATTTTATTAATAAGTAATATTTTCTCATTAAATTAACTTTACTAGTAGAAGTGAGATTTCTGCCTCCAGGTGCCATTAGCAGTGGCCATGATCCTTAACAGTTAAATATGAAAGGCTGCTATTTCCAGGGACCCTCATTATAAAAATTACCAAGGAACATGAGAAGCTCATGTTTCCAAGTGACCATAACAGTCTAAAGCCAGTTTAAACACTGAACAGGCATTCTGGTACCTTTAACTTGTAGCCACCAACTCCTGCAGGACGGTGATTAGACCTGAAGTCTCTTAGAACGCCATGTAAGCCTGGATATTATGCTGTGCGATATTATTGTACAACCACTTAACGCATTTGCTTCAAATTATTATGACTGCGATTTAAAACCATGCATTAAAGATCAGGCAACTTAATCCTGTCAGTCCGGGCAAGATTTAAATTCACAACTGAAGTACAAAGGTGATAGGAAAATAATGCTGTTCTACCTGTTCACTTTTCTGAGCAATTTGCTCAATGCACATTAAGTCATGAAATTTAGTTTTTCAAAAGTTGATTGCTAGATGCAGATTTTAGAATGCAATAAGACTATACCTAGAATGGTACAAAATGCCAGGGCATATAATATATTAGAGAAAGAGCCACAACCAATTTATATACACATTGACTATCACAGTGAGAATTAGTGATTAAATTTATGTTGTATAGCCCTGCAAAACATTATTTTTTCGCAGTCTATAATGCACAATATCCTTGACGAGAATTAGAGAAATGTCTAGTTTTTTTAAAAAACTGATTGTATTACAGTATATTCTAAATTCCAAAGTTCTTTTATATATAATATACAGTTTAAAAATGTTGTGGAAATGTTAGTACATCCCCAAAGGGTTAATCGTGTTGAGATTGAGCTCCATTTCAATCACTATAGGTTTGATAGGTTCAAAGCACAGAAGGGAAAGTACTATGATTGAAGCTGGCTTTGTTAGCAGGTAAGATCCATTTCCATGACATACCCTCTTTTGGTTCCTAGCAAGGTAATAAGCTTAGCTATGATCTAAGCTGCCGTCAAGAAAATCAAGTGTTTAAATTGGGGATAGAAATTTATGGCAGCCAGAAATCCTCCTTCTATTAAAATATTTGGTTTATAAATTTCAAATATTTGAGCAATCTGTTGTTTAATCAGAATGAATTCTTCATTGTAATAGTAAACATCTTTTCTGATGTCTACAAATGGAGATCAAAGTAGATGTATTTTATCTGCATAATGAAGCCCCATTCTCAACATGGTTTGTATATTTTTAAATGCATGTCTATTTTTGTAACCATGTGGAGATTGTTACTATAGTTAAAGTTACTGAATGTGCTTGCTCAGAGTTGCTTGCCATGGACTGCCCAAATTATTGATGGCTACCAAATGCAGTGAACTAACTGAGTTTCTATACTCTTGAGTTACAATAATTTAGCTGCACTATTTAAACATTAGCTTTTACCCAGAACTGATAAGAACTGGTGCTTTTAGCATTTCAGTTTAAAAAAAAATGATTACTGTGGTCACACTGGGATATATGTAGGCAAAGGTTAATTGGAGGGGAGAAGGGTAGCATAAATGCACAGATATAATAAACTAAGGCTACCGTACATGCAACAATCCGATTGGGTACAGGAATAAGGCTGCCTGGAGTTAGCTATCTTTCTAGATTTGCCATTTTAAGTTTCATGTGATATGTATGAACTCAGTCATGGTGTATAAATTAGAACTATATGGAAAAGGTAACAAAAAAAATCAAATATAGAAGAAACTCTTGGAAGCATCAAATCACTTTTTGGTTACCGTCGACACACTTGGCATCATCGATCACAGTTGTCCAAAGGAACACAAGGAGACAATGAACACCTCAAACAGGACTGGCTGTCAAACACTTGGATGTTGCCATTCACCTGGGGACAAAAGCCACAGGAATGACATACATTGTCTTATGCAATATGACTGGTGATGGTGTCGCTCAAGGTGCTGAAGACAAATTACTGTATATTTACTACTGGGCTACATATATGATTTCTCTTTTTTTGTTTGGTTAATATAGATTTTTTAAGCATGATGTAGCATTTTTTCATATTGTGTTTCCTTCAACAGAACCCATTTCATTGTATTTGCAGGTGTATTTTAATGACAAATTAAGTAGCCTTTCAGTTTTGCAAACTTGTTTCTTTGTTTTCCCTCACCATTTGTTTTCCTTTCCGACTTTTAAACCCCTGTGCCATTAGCTTCCTCAGCTCCCAGGGTTACCACTAGGGAGGTTGAAAAGAGCAAAAGTTTTTAAAACATTTCCTTCATATGGTGAAGCACTTCTTCCTGCATCCTGACCTCCCCCGTGGCAAGAATACTTGAGGGAATCATGGTGAGAATCCTGTTCCTTCCACTCTGCTGATGTTTGCATTGGTACACTGATGCATTGCACTGCTGGGCCCTATGGACTTATTTCTGCCACGACTGGGTTGGGAATGCAACCAACTTGTTTACGTTTGACTTTTTTAAAAAACAGTCAATAGAGAGAAGCAATTACATGACAAGTTAAGACTGAGTTGTTGCCTGAAGGTTCCTTAGTAAAATATATTTAAAAACAGATTTTCCTGTTAAAGCACTTATTAGTTGCCTACTACATTTCAATATTCTTATTTGCTGTAGGTTGTTTGATTGAAAAACAAGGAGCTTAAGAGCAATTACCTCCATGCACCAATGTTTGACTCTATTAGCTTCAGTTGAAAGGTAAATAGCTGCAATAATGTTTTTATTAAAATCAAGTTTTTGTTTGAACTTTTTTAAATGAAAGAGTAAGAAAATGCCATTTGTACTTTTGTTTCCATCTGGTCCTCATTCACTTACCTCCTCATCCCCTTCCTTCACAGCGCAAATACAGGATTCATTCAGCTACTCACATGAAGGAAGTGCCTTTAGGGATTCAGTGTTACCCTTTGAGTATGGCTTCCTCCAGGTGAAGGGATTAGTCCTTGATTAAGGGTGCATTTATAATGTACATTTATTGTTAGTACAAAGCAATGTCCACTTCACATTGACATTAAACTGTCAGTATTCATCTGGAGTCAGCATCCAACCTGATTCCAGAGCAAAGAAGAATAAGACTCTGGAGAAGGGAGAATTACACACCTTGGGTTCGACACTACATGGATTGTAAATCTAGTGCAGTGTCAATGGTTTACAAAGTGCTCGAATACTTTGCAGTCCCAGTGGCACTTTTTAAACCTAGATGACTTAAGTTAAATATTGAATGCGCAGGGATTCTCCCCTGCCCACTCTGAACATGTACATTTTTAACTGTACATTTATCCAGGCAGAGCTCTTTGCTGGGCAGGACAATTCCAATCATGCAGGAGCCAAGCCATGTAAACACAGTACTACCTGAAAGGCAGCTACTGATTTCAGGCTGATAATTGCAGTGTAAATTTACAGTTCGATGCAACTTGCTCCTGGACTCCTGTGAATATTATTCTCTTACTAGCTGTGAGCTGGGTTGATGATTGTACCAGATCATCACATTTCCCATGACTTCATCTCTGCTTGGCATCTCCTCAGGTTGGGCCAATTGAGACTGGGAATTAATTGATCTCACACATTAACACTTCAGTGTAGATGTGGTTGATCCAAAGTAAGCTAAGAATGACCTATGGAGTACTTTGTAACACTCTGGCTCTGTAGTGACAGATACTGTGATGAATTAACTTCATGGTTTCCTGAGTATATTTATCAAGGAGATGATGGGATTCATAGTTATCCACAGCATGATTTCCTGAAGCTGCTCTTATATTGGGCTAGGAATTAAAAAGTGGGTCTTCCTGACCACTGAATTTAGTGAATTGAGCAAATTTACACCTGCTCCCCTGCTCTTTCCCCATAGTCCTGCAAATGTTTCCATTTCAAGTACATATCTAATTCTCTTATGAAAGTTACTATTGAATCTGCTTCTACCAGCCTTCCAGATCATGACAACTCGCTGCATAAAAACCCATTTTCCTCATCTGTTTCTCCCCCTTCCCCATTCTCAGCCCAATTGAACTATAGGACCCTGCTGCTGTCCTGTCTGAGATCAGCTAAGTCAGCACAGACTGGGAATCGAACTTGAGACTTTCCTGGGACCACACCAAATGATGCATGTTTTAATGCCTAGGAAGAACAGCTCCTAAGTAGCTAGTCTGCTATTTACTGTGTTATAAAATCCCTACATAAAGAACAAGGTTCTGTGAAAACTTTAGTTCATGTATCTTTTAAAATAATCATCTGATGACTGCATTTAGTTGTGTAATTGTTGCCTAGTTTAGGACTAATTTAAGAGCTTAGATATCTGAAAGCAAAGAATGTTGAGAAAAAAAATAAGCAATAATGAGACATTTAAAATTCGTCAGAAAATCCTAGCTACATATAAACATAGAAACTGAAGGATATAATCGATTAATGTGGATCAAAGCTATTTTCATTGCTGGCATCATATAAATTTCTTTATTGAGATATTTAACGCTATACACTAGTTGAAATGAATAGTGCTAATGTTCTGCTGATGGAGGAAGTTAGATACAACTAATGCTGAAAATCTAGAGGAATTATTTTTATTCCTTGTTCACGATATTAAATTTATTGTTGTACTCCTATCCAGAGGTGACCATGTGATTTGACTAAAACATCTAACAGTATTAGAGCCAGTTCTCAAGTATCCTCCCCCCGACCCCCCCTAATTCCATTACACTTTTAGAGATTGATTTTATTCCTCATTTTATTACAGGTTCTGTTCAAGGAAAAACAGTGTGCAGTTTTTCTGAATATTCAGACTGTATTTCCTGTCTAATTAAAACTGCCTGTGTAATCTATACATTTAATAAAAGCAGTAACAAGTCTAATGCTGATGATTTCAAATCAGGTTGAAATGGGTTCTTCTAAGACTAATAGCAAATTGGCAGCAGACTTCAGTCCCAGCCCTGAGAATCAGGCTGCCACATTTGAGATTTTAAAAAAAATTCTCACGCATAACCCATTGGGTCTGTCCTGCCATTTTGTTAGCCGTGGCAGTTTTATTTTTTTAATTTTAATTAATTGCACTTTCTTCATAGAATCATAGAATGGTTACAGCACAGAAGGAGGCCATTCGGCCCATCATATTCCTTGATACTTTTATTTTCCAAGTAAGTATTAATCTCGCTTTTAAACACCTGAATAGGTGATTCTGCACCTATAACCATCTGGATCAGTGCATTACCCATTTTTACAGCCCTTTGAGTGAAGTAGTTTCTGTTAAATTTTTAATCAATTTAGCCTGATTTCTGAGATTATGTCCCGATGTTTTGCAGTCCCCTACTAGAGGGAAGAGTCTGTTTAGTTTCCGTTCCCATCAATTTAATCACATTAGACAGATCGAATCTTAGGGGCCGAAATTACCAACGGCCAGAAACGCAGCGCCCACATTCTTTTTTCAGCAGTTTTTACCCGTGCGGTGGATGCAGTGGCCTCCTGAGCAAAATTCCGCTCTTTGGCTTTTTTTTCCAGCAGCCTGGAAGTCAGTCAAAATGGGGGCGGAAGTTGGGGGGTTGGGCGGACTGTCCTCTGCTGTCGCTCATCAGCATAGTGCTGATGACGTCATCACACTGGCGCGTCACCACGTCTCTCCCCTTCACTTAAAGGGGAGAGCCACTGCCATTCTTTAAGTTAGGCCCACTGGGTCACCAGGGAGGATTTCCGCCAGGCCAGCTGCCTTGCACGCAAGAGAGGGTGCCAGGCTGTCTGTTGGCAGCCTGGCCGAACACTGGGGCATAATTGTTGGCCCGACATAGCTGTCGGCTGACAAAAAAAATAAGATGGCGGCCGCGACAGTAGCTTCTCCCCTTTAATGGCAGCCACACCACCATTTTGCAAGCACTCCAAGCACAGTGCACCGACAGAAAAAGCTGCCGGTGGCACCGAGCAGCGGGAGGAAGCTTTTATGGGCGGAATTTCGTGTTCGGGGGGGGCACATCGGCGGTGCGCGCTCTGATGACGCACTTAGAACAGATTGGCAGCGACAGTGGGGGGAGCGGGTCACCGCCGGGATACCAAGGGAGCGGAATTTTCAAAATGGCGACCATTGCACGAAAAATCGGTGGCCATTGTACTCCACAGTGTGGCCGCCGGTTTCTGGCGGTAACATGCCTTAATGAAAGGGGCAATTTCGGCCCCTTAAACTCTTCGCTTTCAGAGAATATAACCTAGGTTTACCCAGTTTCACAGACAGCTCATTCCCTTCATCCCAGGTATCATCTTGTTGAATCATTGGTAGGCTTTCTCCAAGGTTAGTATATCCAGCCAGAGATGTCCAAAACTGAACACAATGGGGCAATTTTAATCCTGCCCATCCAACAGAAATCGCTCTTCCCGCAAGCTACGATTTTAACCTGCTCTTTTGAGTAGAAAAGATGGATACTTGCTGGAAATCTGTGGGGTCCTTCTTCAAATATGCAGATCAAATTTTGATGACATCATCGGGGTATGACTACTGTTTTAAACATGGACCTAAGCAAGGCAGCAGTTGTTTGATCAATCTAATGGGAAGAGATACTTTTTTCACTTAAAATGTCAGTATTCATCAGAAGTGAGCAACCAATCTGAATCCAGGATAATGCTTCTCCAGGTCTCACAAAGGAAGTTTAGGCCTCCCCTGTCCCCAGGCTTGCCAACGATCATGAGGCCCTTCAGAAAACCCTCCCTGCAACTTACATGATGGGCAGTACCATTCCTGCAGTTCCCCGACAGTGACCTCCTGCCGTGCAATGTTGCGTTTCCTCATGCCAGTCATCTGCCATGTGTCGCCAGTTTAGAATGACGCACTGACTGGGGATGTGCAAATGAAGCCCAGAAGTTCATTTTAAAAAATTTGTTCCTGGCATGTAGGTGTCGCTGGCAATGCCAGCATTTATTGCCCATCCCTATTTGTCCTTGACAAGGTGGTGATGAACTGCTTTCTGGAACCGCTGCAGTCCGGATGGTGATGGTACTCCCATCGTACTGTTGGAGAGTGAGTTCTCGGATTTTGGGCCAGCGCCTATGAAGGAATAGCAATATATTTCCAACTCCGGATAGTGTGTGACTTGCAGGAGAACATGGAGGTGATGGTGTTTCACATGTGCCTGCTGCCCTTGACCTTCTAATGGTAGAGGTTTTGGTTTTGAAAGGTGCTGTCGAAGAAGCCTTGGCAATGTAAGAATAAAAGTGTTTATTAATGATTAAAGTTGATTCTGTGTATGTATAAATGTTAAAAGTGTAGGTCATATGGAGAGGCTTGTTTGTGTTGAAACAAAATGGAAGCCTACAGTTTGCCAGCATGGGCTGAGTTTTGAAAGAAACAAAATGAAAGCCCACAGAGCTGCCGCATGGGTTTAGTGTATTGGAAAGGCATTTAACTTAATCAAGAGATGGCTGAGCCAGGCCAGACAGCCACATGTGTGAGGAGAGCCAATAAGGAACTGCCCTGGAACCAAGGTCCAATCCCAAGGCTTTCGGAGGGACAATGGCTTTGAGAGGTTTAAAAGAACTCAGCCAAAGACTTTTCTCTCTCCCAAACCAGCCAGCCAAAGGGAAGTAATGTATATCACACTTTATTATAACCTCATTGTATCTGTTGTAACTAAGGTGGATGTGCATGGGTGTGTTTTTTTTAATAAACTGTTCCAATTGTTTTAGAAGAATTGTCTCACTGTCAAATTTAATGCCAGAGATTTAGAAATCTTACGATTGATGGAGAATGTGGGCAACTGGCGAGACAGCTTTTTGATGATTCTTTTGAACAATTGGAAATCTAGGGAGTTGCGATTCTAAACTGTGTTGTGAAGTATGGCTTGAAACGATTAAACGGATCGGGAGAAATTGCATCTTGAGCAGTCGTCTCGATAGTTGTAACTGTTTAAGTAGGGACCCACCAGTAGTTATATTCAAAAGACACAGGATGAAGGGATCGGTCAGGGACAGAAAACCAACAATAAAAAGAAATGTTGAGCTAGTTTATCAGGAGAAGTTGTCCAAAAAGTTCCCGATACAAGACATAGAGGAGTTAAAGGCACAGGCATGGCACATCCATGAGGGTCAACCTGCGTCATTTGGGGAGATGGTGAAATTTATCCAGGAAAGGGTAGATAAGGGAGAGATAAGGCCAAAACGGGCAAACAGTCTCATGGCCTTCAGCGCATTTTATTGTGCCCGGAGAGATGAGGAATTATTGAGACAGGACACCAAAATGATACAAGCTTTGAAAGAATTGCAAGTAAAAGAGATTCAACTAAAAGAAAGAGAGATTGAAGGTATAAAACAACAAAATGAAGGCCTCCAACTTGTGAAGCAGTTAAAAGAGGGAGAAATACAGCATTTAAGACAAGAAACTGGCCAATTAAACCACAGTATTAAGCAATTAGAAAGAGGGGCTGAACAGGCAGCTTCACTGCTACAACAACAAAGCTTTTCAAATTTAAATACCACCGCAGCCATTGTTAAAGCAAATGAAAACAAATTAGAGTTAAAAAAATATAAATTGGAAAACTTGCGGCTCCAGCAAGAGATAGAAGATGCTAGGGGGGCATTAAGGGAAGTAATTAAGAAGCCACATAGGGAGGCAGATCACTCCCAGTGCCAACTAGAAATGGCGAGACTAAAAGCAGCAGGCCCTGGTATCCGCAGTAACATGGGGAGCCATAACACAGACAGCAGAAGGGGACGAGGAAGGAAGTCAGTATAATTAGCAGGAGAGTGGTGTAGAATGGGATAGCTTGGAGACACAAGAGCCAATCGTAGGCGTAGTAACCACTTCTTCACGAATTAATGCGCACTGCCATATCATAACATAAGAACATAAGAATTAGGAACAGGAGTAGGCCATCTAGCCCCTCGAGCCTGCTCCACCATTCAATAAGATCATGGCTGATCTGGCCGTGGACTCAGCTCCACTTACCCGCCCTCTCCCCGTAACCCTTAATTCCTTTATTGGTTAAAAATCTATCTATCTGTGACTTGAATACATTCAATGAGATAGCCTCAACTGCTGCCTTGGGCAGAGAATTCCACAGATTCACAACCCTCTGGGAGAAGAAATTCCTTCTCAACTCGGTTTTAAATTGGCTCCCCCGTATTTTGAGGCTGTGCCCCCTAGTTCTAGTCTCCCCTACCAGTGGAAACAACCTCTCTGCCTCGATCTTGTCTATCCCTTTCATGATTTTAAATATTTCTATAAGATCACCTCTCATTCTTCTGAACTCCAACGAGTAAAGACCCAGTCTACTCAATCTATCATCATAAGGTAACCCCTTCATCTCCGGAATCAGCCTAGTGAATCGTCTCTGTACCCCCTCCAAAGCCAGTATATCCTTCCTTAAGTAAGGTGACCAAAACTACACGCAGTACTCCAGGTGCAGCCTTACCAATACCCTATACAGTTGCAGCAGGACCTCCCTGCTTTTGTACTCCATCCCTCTCGCAATGAAGGCCAACATTCCATTCGCCTTCCTGATTACCTGCTGCACCTGCAAACTAACTTTTTGGGATTCATGCACAAGGACCCCCAGGTCCCTCTGCACCTCAGCATGTTGTAATTTCTCCCCATTCAAATAATATTCCCTTTTACTGTTTTTTTTCCCAAGGTGGATGATCTCACACTTTCCGACATTGTATTCCATCTGCCAAACCTTAGCCCATTCGCTTAACCTATCCAAATCCCTTTGCAGCCTCTCTGTGTCCTCTACACAACCCGCTTTCCCACTAATCTTAGTGTCATCTGCAAATTTTGTTACACTACACTCTGTCCCCTCTTCCAGGTCATCTATGTATATTGTAAACAGTTGTGGTCCCAGCACCGATCCCTGTGGCACACCACTAACCACCGATTTCCACCCCGAAAAGGACCCATTTATCCCGACTCTATGCTTTCTGTTTGCCAGCCAATTCTCTATCCATGCTAATACATTTCCTCTGACTCCGCATACCTCTATCTTCTGCAGTAACCTTTTGTGTGGCACCTTATCGAATGCCTTTTGGAAATCTAAATACACCACATCCATCAGTACATCTCTATCCACCATGCTCGTTATATCCTCAAAGAATTCCAGTAAATTAGTTAAACATGATTTCCCCTTCATGAATCCATGCTGCGTCTGCCTGATTGCAATACTCCTATCTAGATGTCCCGCTATTTCTTCCTTAATGATAGTTTCAAGCATTTTCCCCACTACAGATGTTAAACTAACCGGCCTATAGTTACCTGCCTTTTGTCTGCCCCCTTTTTTAAACAGAGGCGTTACATTAGCTGCTTTCCAATCAGCTGGTACCTCCCCAGAGTCCAAAGAATTTTGGTAGATTATAACGAATGCATCTGCTATAACTTCCGCCATCTCTTTTAATACCCTGGGATGCATTTCATAAGGACCAGGGGACTTGTCTACCTTGAGTCCCATTAGCCTGTCCAGCACTACCTCCCTAGTGATAGTGATTGTCTCAAGGTCCTCCCTTCCCACATTCCCGTGACCAGCAATTTTTGGCATGGTTTTTGTCTCTTCCACTGTGAAGACCGAAGCAAAATAATTGTTTAAGGTCTCAGCCATTTCCACATTTCCCATTATTAAATCCCCCTTCTCATCTTCTAAGGGACCAACATTTACTTTAGTCACTCTTTTCCATTTTATATATCTGTAAAAGCTTTTACTATCTGTTTTTATGTTTTGCGCAAGTTTACCTTCGAAATCTATCTTTCCTTTCTTTATTGCTTTTTTAGTCATTCTTTGCTGTTGTTTAAAATTTTCCCAATCCTCTAGCTTCCCACTAACCTTGGCCACCTTATACGCATTGGTCTTTGATTTGATACTCTCCTTTATTTCCTTGGTTATCCACGGCTGGTTATCCCTTCTCTTACTGCCTTTCTTTTTCACTGGAATATATTTTTGTTGTGCACTGTGAAAGAGCTCCTTAAAAGTCCTCCACTGTTCCTCAATTGTGCCACCGTTTAGTCTGTTTCCAGTCTACTTTAGCCAACTCTGCCCTTATCCCACTGTAGTCCCCTTTGTTTAAGCATAATACGCTCATTTCTGACACAACTTTCTCACCCTCACTCTGTATTACAAATTCAACCATACTGTGATCACTCATTCCGAGAGGATCATTTACTAGGAGATCGTTTATTTTTCCTGTCTCATTACACAGGACCAGATCTAAGATAGCTTGCTCCCTTGTAGGTTCTATTACATACTGTTCTAAGAAACAATCCCGTATGCATTCTATGAATTCCTCCTCAAAGCTACCCCATGCGATTTGAGTTGACCAATCGATATGTAGGTTAAAATCCCGCATGACTACTGCCGTTCCTTTTTCACATGCCTCCATTATTCCCTTGATTATTGCCCACCCCACCGTGAAGTTATTATTTGGGAGCCTATAAACTACGCTCACCAGTGACTTTTTCCCCTTACTATCTCTAATCTCCACCCACAATGATTCAACATTTTGTTCATTAGAGCCAATATTGTCTCTCACAACTGCCCTGATATCATCCTTTATTAACAGAGCTACCCCATCTCCTTTCCCTTCTTGTCTATCTTTCCGAATCGTCAGATACCCCTGTATGTTTAATTCCCAGTCTTGGCCACCCTGCAACCATGTTTCTGTAATGGCCACCAAATCATACCCATTTGTAATGATTTGTGCCATCAACTCATTTACTTTATTTCGAATGCTGCGTGCATTTAGGAAGAGTGTTTTAATACTAGTTTTTAAACCATGATTTTTAGTTTTGACCCCTCCTGCAGCCCCATTATATTCAGTGGCCCTTTTTGTTTTTTGCCAGTAACCATAACCGTACCGACCAGTAACCATAACCAGTAACCATACCGACTCATAGCCCATATCTGCTGCTGACGCTACGGTGTATAGCCACGAGTTGGGGCCCAGTAATGATGGGGATGACCCACTGGTAATTAATAGGAGATGGGAAAATTTCAGGAGGGGGCACCCCGAGTTGGAAGAGAGAGACTTAACACGAGCCCTCTTCTTGACCTGTTCCACTTCCCTAAAAGATAATCTGCCAGAAGCAGTCCACCAGCCTGCCACAGCGGCCGATGCAGTCACGACCGAGATCCTAAACTATTTAGGGATCCAAAACTTGAACTTAGTGGCTCTGCTTAATCAGACCAAGCAGCGCCCAGAAGAGACCACTGGAGCCTTCAGTAATCGCTTGTACGGTATCTATCAACATACGCAGAACCAGGCACCTGCAAATGCTACAGTAGGAAAGAATCAGGAACAATTTAAATCGATGTTCCTGACCCAACTCCACTCTTTAGTTAAAACCACCGTGGGAATAGCCATGAGGCACACCAATCAGTAGACAGATATAGAGACCAGCGCTCAAATAGCCTGGGAGATGATAAAAGACCAGTTAAAGGGGAAGTCACCACCCACTGCAAATAAACCAGTGTCAATGGTGGAGGGATCACGAAACTACCCCTTTAAGGGACAGTGCTTTAATTGTAAGAAGGTAGGCCACCTAGCAAAAGACTGCAGCAGACCCAGACCAGCACCGAACCATGTTGCAATGCATAGATACCTCCCAAAGGACGAATACAAGCCCTCTGAGACAGATCAATGATTGGATCAATTGATAACTCTCATACAAACCCAAATTGCTACGGGGAGGATGCAGAATCATTTACCGGTGCACACAATCACCGATGCACACTCTTTAGAGGGGCCCATTCAAGGATCGACCCTATGACAGGGTTCAGCCCCCAAAGATCGGTCGGAAGTGGGGTTCCGACATGATGGTAGCGGGAAACCAGTAGTCCTTGTTGTCTTAAAAGTGGGTAGGCAACAGATTATGCTTATCGATACCGACCCAGCCATTACCATCATCCACACCCCATACCCTGAACGCCATGCAGCGGTGGGCAAGGGTTGTATGACCCTTAAAGGTTTAACGGTGATCATCATCATAGGCAGTCCCTTGGAATCGAGGAAGACTTGCTTCCACTCCTGAAGTGAGTTCTTTGGTGGCTGAACAGTCCAATACGAGAGCCACAGACTCTGTCACAGGTGGGACAGATAGTCAATAAGGGGTGGATGGGACTGGTTTGCCGCACGCTTTTTCCGCTGCCTGCGCTTGATTTCTGCATGCTCTCGGCTTTGAGATTCGAGGTGCTCAGCGCCCTCTCGGATGCACTTCCTCCATTTAGGGCAGTCTTGGGCCAGGGACTCCCAGGTGTCAGTGGGAATGTTGCACTTTATTAGGGAGGTTTTGAGGATGTCCTTGTAGCTGCCCACCGTTGGCTCGTTTGCCGTGAAGGATGCTCCGCGTAGAGCACTTGCTTTGGGAGTCTCATGTCTGGCATGCGGACTATGTGGCCTGCCCAGTGGAGCTGATCGAGTGTGGTCAGTGCTTCAATGCTGGGAATGTTAGCCTGAATGAGGATGCTGGTGTGCCTGTCGTCCCAGGGGATTTGTAGGATCTTGCGGAGACATCGTTGGTGATATTTCTCCAGCAACTTGAAGTGTCTACTGTACATGGTCCATGTCTCTGAGCCATACAGGAGGGCAGGTATTACTACAGCATTGTAGACCATGAGCTTGGTGGCAGTTTTAAGGGCCTGGTCTTCAAACACTCTTTTCCTCAGGCAGCCAAAGGTTGCACTGGCGCACTGGAGGCAGTGTTGGATCTCGTCGTCGATGCCTGCTCTTGTTGATAGGAGGCTCCCAAGATATGGGAAATGGTCCACGTTGTCCAGGGCTGCGCCGTGGATCTTGATGACTGGGGCGCAGTGCTGTGTGGTGAGGACAGTCTGATGGAGGACCTATGTCTTACGGATGTTTAGCGTAAGGCCCATGCTTTCGTACGCCTCAGGAAAAACATCAACTTTGTCCTGGAGTGCAGCCTCTGTATGTGCGCAGACGCAAGCATCATCCGCGTACCGTAGCTCGACGACAGAGGTTGGGATGGCCTTGGATCTGACCTGGAGATGGCGCAGGTTGAACAGGTTCCCACTGGTTCTGTCGTTTAGTTCCACTCCAGTGGGGAGCTTGTTGACTGTGAGGTGGAGCATGGCGGCGAGAAAGATTGAGAACAGGGTTAGGGCGATGACGCAGCCCTGTTTGACCCCGGTCCGGACGTGGATTGGGTCTGTGATACAACCACCGCGTATACAGGGAAGGCCACTGAACTTCAGTTGGGAGGCCTCACCTGTAAGGTCCCAGCACCTATGCTGATGACCATCCCCGACGGAAGGGGAATTTTAGGGACTGATGTGTTGGATCAGTATGGCGTGGTGATAGATTATAATCAGGCCTGTGTTTGGATGGGATTGAGAGATAAGACAGGAGTGATAGAAATTTCAGATGCTCACTCGGTTTTTGCTATTAAAAAGCCATCCAAGTATGACGCTCCAGGGAGTGAAAATGAAGCTGTGGCAAAACTAATTCAGGAACACCGAGCGGTGTACGCCACATGCAAGCATGACTGTGGAAAAATGACAGGCGAGGAATCTATTGCAGGACCTCCCCATTCATTCACTAAATAGTATCCCATCCCAAGGAAGAGTCACCCTTTCATCCGAGACACCATAAAATCCCGAGTCGAGCAGGGATTTCTTAGGACAGGCACTTTCATGACCAATTCACCCGCATGGCTGGTTAAAAAGCCTGATAGCAGCTGGCGACTGACTATTGATACAGAAAGTTAAATTCTGTAACACCAGCCTGCTCACCGGTAGTAAGAGAAACTCCCACCATATTATCTCAAATTCCTGCTGGTTCCAAATACTTCTCGACCCTCGACATCGCCAATGGATTGTGGAGTATCCCTGTTAAAGGGGAAGACCAGTACAAATTCGCGTTCACACTTGAGGACCACAGCTACACCTGGACATGTCTGCCTCAGGGGTTCCACATTACCCTGATGATATTCCACAAAAGAATGGCTGCAATTTTAAAAGACTTTTCTTGCCCTACCTGCTTGCTGCAGTATGTAGATGACCTACTGCTGGCAACTGACAGCATGGAGGAGCATCTGTCCCTTTTGCACGAACTGTTGACATTGTTGGCTCAGGCGGGACTAAAGGTGCATCCCCGTAAGGCTCAATTAGTAAAAGAACGGGTCACCTTTCTAGGAATGTCCATTTCTCCAGAGGGATCATCCCCCGACTCTCACAAGGTGGAGATAATACAGCGACTGCCATTACCCACTTCAAAAACAGCCCTACGATCATTCTTGGGTTTGGTGGGGTACCAAAGGAACTTTATCCCAGGCTTTGCAGAGTGCGCAAAGCCCCTGTATGATTTAATAAAACTGCAGGGCGGTGACATACACCCGGCATGGACTGATGTCCACACCCAGTCCGTGGCTAAATTAAAAACTGCAGTGATACAGGCCGCATGTCTGATCCCTCCTGACCTCACGCAGCCCTTTTATTTAGAGATCGGGGCCACAGAACAAAGCCTCACTGCAGTTCTGTGCCAAATGCGAGCTGATCGACTACAGTCCATTGCATAGGCGTCTTGAATCCTGCAGGGGGCAGAAAAGACGTATACCGCTTGCGAGCGCCACCTACTGGCCGTCTCCGAGTCGGTACATCACTTTACCTTTATTACTGGGTTACAGGTTACAATCCTGCACAGCGGACACACATCTCTGAAACTACTGATGAAACCTGGAGATTCGCTAGTTTCCTCGCAGCGCCTCAACAAATGGACATTGCAATTTATGGAAAGAGACATTGATACCATTCCCACCACCTTGCTGCTACATTTTCTGATCTATGAGGGGGAACACGCATTAATGTCCATTACCCTGATTAACTTTGAGACCCATTCTGTACAGAAAGAGCCCATACAGGGTGCCCTAGATGTCTACATCGATGGGTCCTCATACCACATTGAAGGATCCCCTCACACCGGATATGCTATGGTATTGCCAGAAAGAACCATCCGGCGAAGATGCAACAGACAGTCTTCACAATATGCAGAAATTGCCGGACTTCTAACTGCTGTAAAGGAGACCTCAGATTGACCCGTGAATATTTGGTCTGATAGTGCCTATGCTATAAACACCATGCTCTCCCTGCCCCGATACCACAAAAATGACTATTGCACGATAGACTGTAAGGCCCTGGTCCATGGATCCTGGTTATGCCTGCTCTGGTCATACCTTAAACAGCGATCCCAGCCCTGCTTCATAGGAAAGGTAGCAGCCCATAGAAAAGGGGGTCCACATAGTAAGGGAAATTCCAGAGCAGCCAAGGACACTGCGATTGATGGGGAGATAGAGGCTATAGTTGTTGAGCCCTGCAATACCGTTAGCATGGCCTCCCCAATAGATCACCTAGATTTAAAATCCTTGCAGCAGCAATACAGGTCGTATGCTGTTGTAAGCGCCTGGCACGAGGAAGGCAGACTCCTTCCTCAACCAACAGCCTGGGCTTCCATTACCCTACTAGCCACTGCCCCTGACTCAGATGAGCAGTTGTTGATGTTCATCATCATCACCATAATCATCATAGGCAGTCCCTTGGAATCGAGTCGGACTTGCTTCCACTCTCAAAGTGAGTTCTTTGATGGCTGAATAGTCCGATACGAGAACCACAGATCCTATTACAGGTGGGACAGACATTCGTCGAGAAAAGGGGTCAGTGGGACTGGATTGCCGCGCGCTCCTTCCGCTGCCTGCGCTTGGCCTCTTCATGCTCTTTGCGTTGAGACTCGAAGAGCTCGACGCCCTCCCAGATGGACTTTCTTCACCTCGGGCGGTCTGCGGCCAGGGTCTCCCAGGTGTCAGTGGTGATGTCGCACTTTACCAGGGTGTCCTTATAACATTTCCGCTGTCCTCCTTTGGCTCGTTTACCATGAAGGAGCTCCGCATAAAGCATTTGCTTCGGGAGTCTCGTATCTGGCACGCGAGCTATGTGTCCTGCCCAGCGAAACTGATCGAGTGTGGTCAGTGCTTCAATACTGGGGATGTTAGCCTGGTCGAGGACACTGATGTTGGTGCGCCTGTCCTCCCAGGGGATTTGCAGGATCTTGCGGAGACATCGTTGGTGATATATCCCCAGCGACTTGAGGTGCCTTCTATACATCGTCCATGCCTCAGATCCATATAGGAGGGCGGGTATTACTACAGCCCTGTCGACCATGAGTTTGGTGGTAGATTTGAGGGCCTGGTCTTCAAAAGAAAGCTAAACGCCTGTTGGCGGCCTGGCCGAACACGGGGGCATAATTGTTGGCCCGACATGGCTGTCGGCCAACATAAAAAATAAGATGTCGGCCGCGACAGTAGCTTCTCCCCTTTAATGGCAGCCACACCACCATTTTGCAAGCACTCCAAGCACAGTGCACCGACAGAAAAAGCTGCCAGTGGCACCGAGCAGTGGGAGGAAGCTTTTATGGGCGGAATTTAGCGTTCGGGGGAGCACATCGGCGGTGCGTGCTCTGATGACGCACTTAGAACGGATTGGCAGCAGCAGAGCGGCAGTGGGGGGAGTGGGTCACCGCCGGGATACCAAGGAAGTGGAATTTTCAAAATGGCGACCATTGCACGAAAAATCGGTGGCCATTGTACTCCACAGTGTGGCCGCCGGTTTCTGGCGGTAACATGCCTTAATGAAAGGGGCAATTTCGGCCCCTTAAACTCTTCGCTTTTAGAGAATATAACCTAGGTTTACCCAGTTTCACAGACAGCTCATTCCCTTCATCCCAGGTATCATCTTGTTGAATCATTGGTAGGCTTTCTCCAAGGTTAGTATATCCAGCCAGAGATGTCCAAAACTGAACACAATGGGGCAATTTTAACCCTGCCCATTCAACAGAAATTGCTCTTCCCGCAAGCTACGATTTTAACCTGCTCTTTTGAGTAGAAAAGATGGATACTTGCTGGAAATCTGTGGGGTCCTTCTTCAAATATGCAGATCAAAATTTGATGACATCATCGGGGCATGACTACTGTTTTAAACATGAACCTAAGTAAGGCAGCAGTTTTTTGATCAATCTAATGGGAAGAGATACTTTTTTCACATTAAAATGTCAGTATTCATCAGAAGTGAGCAACCAATCTGAATCCAGGGTAATGCTTCTCCAGGTCTCACAAAGGAAGTTTAGGCCTCCCCTGTCCCCAGGCTTGCCAACGATCATGAGGCCCTTCAGAAAACCCTCCCTGCAACTTACATGACGGGCAGGTACCATTCCTGCAGTTCCCGATAGTGACCTCCTGCCGCGCAATGTTGCGTTTCCTCATGCCAGTCATCTGCCATGTATCGCCAGTTTAGAATGACGCACTGACTGGGGATGTGCAAATGAAGCTCAGGAGTTCATTTTTAAAAATGTATTCCTGGGATGTGGGCATCGCTGGCAAAGCCAGCATTTATTGCCCATTCCTATTTGCTTTTGACAAGGTGGTGGTGAGTTGCTTTCTGGAACCACTGCAGTCCGGATGGCGATGGTACACCCATTGTACTGTTGGGGAGGGAGTCCTAGAATTTTGGCCCAGTGACTATAAAGGAATAGCGATATATTTCCAACTCCGGATGGCGTGTGACTTACAGGGGAACATGGAGGTGATGGTGTTCTCATGCGCCTGCTGCCATTGACCTTCTAGTGGTCGAGGTCTTGGGTTTGGGAGGTGCTGGCGAAGAAGCCTTCGCAATGTAAGAATAAATGTGTTTATTAATGATTAAAATTGAATCTGTGTATGTATAAATGTTAAAAGTGTAGGTCATACGAAAAGGCCTGTTTGTGTTGAAACAAAATGAAAGCCTACAGTTTGCCAGCATGGGCTGAGTTTTGAAAGAAACAAAATGGAAGCCCACAGAGCTGCTGCATGGGTTTTGTGTATTGGAAAGCCATTTAACTTAATCAAGAGATGGCTGAGCCAGGCTAGACAGCCACATGTGTGAAGAGAGCCAATAAGGAACTGCCCTGGAACCAAGGTCCAATCCCAAGGCTTTCGGAGGGACAACGGCTTTGAGAGGTTTAAAAGAACTCAGCCAAAGACTTTTCTCTCTCTTCTGAATCAGCCAGCCAAAGGGAAGTAACGTATATCACACTTTATTATAACCTCATTGTATCTGTTGTAACTAAGCTGGATGTGCATGGGTATGTTTTTTTTAATAAATTGTTTCAATTGTTTGTCTCACTGTCAAATTTCTTGCCAGAGATTTAGAAATCTTACAGCAAATTGCTTCTGTGCATCTTGTAGATGGTACACACTGTAGCCAAGTTGCACCAGTGGTGGAGGGAGTGAATGTTTAAGGTCGTGGATGAGGTGCCAATCAAGCGGGCTGTTTTTTACTGGATGGTGTGGAGCTTCTTGAGTGTTGGAGCTGCACTCATCCAGGCAATTGGAGACTATTCCATTACACTCCTGACTTGTGTCTCATAGATGGTGGAAAGGTTTTGGGGAGTCAGGAGGTGAGACACTCGCTGCAGAATACCCAGCCTCTGACCTGCTCTTAGCCAGAGTATTTATGTGGCTGGTCCAGTTAAGTTTCTGGTCAATAGTGACCCCCGAGGATGTTGATGTTGGGAAATTTGGTGATGGTAATGCTGTTGAATGTGAAGGACTGGTGGTTCGACCCTCTCTTGTTAGAGATAGTCATTGCCTGGCACTTGTGTGGTACAATTGTTGCTTGCCACTTATTAGCACAAGCCTGAATGTCATCCAGGTCTTGCTTCATGCGGGCATGGACTGCTTCATTATCTGAGAAGTTACGAACGGCACTGAACACTGTGCAATCATCAGCGAACATCCCCACTTTTGACCTTATGATGGAGGGAAGGTCATTGATGAAGCAGCTGAAGATGGTTGGATCTAGGACACTGCCCTGAGGAACTCCTGCAGCGATGTTCTGGGGCTGAGATGATTGGCCTTCAACAACCACAACCATCTTTGTGCTAGGTATGACTCCAGGCAATGGAGAGTTTTTCCCTTGATTCCCATTGCCTTCTTCTCGAGCTCCCTGATGCCACACTCGGTTAAGTGCTGCCTTGGTGTCAAGGGCAGTCGCTCTCACTTCACCTCTGGAATTCTGCTCTTTTGTCCATGTTTGAACCAAGGCTGTAATGAGGTCTGGAGCCGAGTGGCCCTGGTGGAACCCAAACTGAGCATCAGTGAGCAGGTTATTGATGAGTAAGTGCTGCTTGATAGCACTATCTACATCTTCCATCACTTTGCTGATGATTGAGAGTAGACTGATGGGGTAGTAATTTGCCAGATTGGATTTGTCCTGTTTTTTGTGGACAAGACATGCCTGAGCAGTTTTCCTCATTGTTGAGTAGATATCAGTCTTGTAGCTGTACTGGAAAAGCTTGGCTAGAGGCGCAGCTAGTTCTGTAGTACAAGTCTTCAGCACAACAGCTGGGATATTGTTGGGGCCCATAGCCTTTGCTATATCCAGTGTGCTCAGCCATTTCTTGATATCAGGTGGAGTGCATCCAATTAGCTGAAGATCTGCTTCTGTGATTGTGGGGACCTCAGGAGGAGGCCGAGATGGATCATCCAAGTTGCTCTTCTGGCTGAAGAAGGTTGCAAATACTTTAGCCTTGTCTTTTGCACTTGCGTGCTGGTCTCTGCCATCATTGAGAATGGGTATGTTCATGGAGCTTCCTCCTCCAGTCAGTTGTTTAATGGGTCACCATCATTCGCGACTGGATGTGGCAGGATTGCAGAGTTTTGATCTCATCTGTTGATTGTGGGATCACTTAGCTGTCTATAGCATACTGCTTCCTTTTAGCATGAATGTAGTCCTGTGTTGTAATGTCCCCAGGTTGGCACCTCCTCTTTAGCTACACCTGGTGCTGCTCCCAGCATACTCTTCCACACTCACAAGAACAAAAGGAGCAGGAGTAAGTCACCTGGCCCCTTGAGCCTGCTCCGCCAGTTAATAAGATCATGGCTGATCTGATCATGGACTCAGCTCCACTTCCCAGCCCGCTCTCCATAACCCTTTATTCCCTTATCATTCAAAAATCTGTCTATCTCTGCCTTAAATATATTCAATGACTCAGCCTCCACAGCTCTCTGAGGCAGTGAATTCCACAGATTTACAACCCTCTGAGAGAAGAAATTCCTCATCATCTCAGTTTTAAATGGGCGGCCCATTATTCTAAGATTATGCCCCCTAGTTCTAGTCTCCCCCATCAGTGCATCCACCTTGTCAAGCCCCCTCATAATCTTATACATTTCAATAAGATCACCTCTCATTCTTCTGAATTCCAATGAGTAGAGGCCCTACCTACTCACCTTTCCTCATAAGTCAACCCCCTCATCTCCGGAATCAAGCTAGTGAACCTTCTCTGAACTGCCTCCAAAGCAAGTATATCCTTTCGTAAATATGGAAACTAAAACTGCACACAGTATTCCAGGTGTGGCCTCACCAATACCCTGTATAACTGTAGCAAGACTTCCCTGCCTTTATACTCCATCCCCTTTGCAATAAAGGCCAAGATTCCATTGGCCTTCCTGATCACTCCTCGTAGGCACTCTAATAATGACTCCACGACACAAGGTATTGTACTTGAACTGTAGTGACCTTAGTCCATTTATTGTAGCTCCCTGAGTGAGGATGCAGTGAGGTGAGCTCCCTTTTATACTTGGGTAACTGCAGTGTGCAGGTGCCACTTAGTTCTCCACCAGAAGCACCCTCTGGTGGTACAGGTATGGTGTATACAGTGTGAGGTTACATTCAGTGGTCTAATATTACAGTACATACATTATGCATACACAACAACAACACAACAAGTCTTGTGCCACTGGCTTTTGCACTGTGTGCTCTGGCCCTCGACTTGAGTGCCCAAAGCCCTTGCACTTAATGTGCTTGGGAATGGCTCTCTCCCTGTAGACCCCGCCAGTCCTTATTGCCACGACTTTGGGAAATGGACAGCAGTGGACGGTTGGAGGTTGTGGTGAGGGTTGGGTGCGATCCATGTGAGTCCATGGCTCCATACATCCATTCCAACCCCCCACCCCCCCCCCATACATAGACCATGTGGATCTCGACATCTGCATTGGCGTACATGTACAGAGAATGACTGATAGGATTCGTTATATCACTTTTTTGTGTTCAGTAAGATACCTGCGTGTTATTACAGTCTTGCCCCTGGGGTGTGGGTGCAGGTGGGTGAAGGCGCTCATTCCGGAGCAACCGGACTGTGCCCCCTTGCCAGCTGGGTGGACTCTGATTGCTCACCTGGCTGTCTCATGGCCTTTGCCGTTGCTTAGTGGTGGGCAGAGCCACCGGAATGTGTGGTCTCCCTGTCCTCCTTTGAGAGCTGCAGGATCTCCCTGCTACCCTTCAGCAGTGGTGGGAATCTGATCATCCCAGGCCCCGTCGGGACGGCCGGAGGGTGCTGGCCTCCTGCTCCCATTGCTGGCTCTGGTGGCCAGGGGGGTAGGGCCGATCTGGGGCAGGGTGCCAGTGGTGGTGCCTGTGCTGTCCATTGATCGCTGGCCCTGCAGTGGGCATGCTCCCACTGTGTGTGTGGCCACATTCTCTGGAGCATCACATTGGTCCCAGAGGCGCAGGCCACATGATCGGGTAGCCTGCTGGACCTGGATGCTTCCCACGGGAGGTTGCCCGTGGCTTTGTCGGCGTGCATGTCGGACCCGGCATCACATATCATTTCATCATTAGCATTCATGATACATTAGCTCCGACCGCAATCAGCCGACTCGACATTGTTAGTTGTCTTTACAATTTCGCATTTATCAATTACATCATTTTCCTGTGTACTATCAGCATCTCTGTGCAAGGTTACATTTAGATACCTCCATTTGTTAATTAAATTTTTTTCATTAGTACCACCAGCATCACTGTTCAACAGTACATTTAGATACTTGCATTGGTTAATTAAATTTTTTTCATTAGTATTGTTGTGTATCTGTAAAGCATGCACTCCCATGTTCCACCACCAGGGAGTGTATCCCCTGAAATCCCAAGGGATCCCAGCATCCCTTGGGAGCACTGTATATAAGCCAGCCCCTAAGGCCTGTTCCTCTCTCTGAAGTGTCTTAATAAAGACTGAGGTCACTGTTACCTCAACCTCCCTGTGTGCAGTCTCATCTGTGTTAGAAACACAATAACTGGCGACAAGTATACGAATCCAACGCAAAGATGCAGCAAACTGTGGGCATCCTGGAGAAGTTCTCGGAGGGTGAGGACTGGGAAGCCTATGTCGAATGGCTAGACCAGTACTTTGTAGCCAACGAGCTGGATGGAGAAGGAGAGCGGTCCTCCTCACGGTCTGCGGGGCACTGACCTACAGCCTCATGAAGAATCTTCTGGCTCCGGTGAAACACACAGATAAGTCGTATGAGGGGCTGTGTACACTGGTTCGGGAGCATCTTAACCTGAGGGAGAGCGTGCTGATGGCGAGGTATCGGTTCTACCCGTGCCAGTGATCTGAAGGTCAGGAAGTGGCGAGCTACATCGCCGAGCTAAGGCGACTTGCAGGACAATGTGAGTTTGATGGCTACCTAGAGCAAATATTCAGAGACTTTTTTGTACTGGGCATTGGCCAGGCGACCATCCTACGAAAACTTTTGACTGTAGAGACACCAACCCTCAGTAAGGCTATTGCAATAACACAGGCGTTTATTTCCACCAGTGATAACACCAAACAAATCTCTCAGCACACAAGTGCTAGCAGTGTTCATAAATTAACTGGAACTGTGTTTACGAGCAGAAATGTACAGGGCAGAAACCACGAGTCTGCAACTGCCAGCAGGCCTCAGGTGACCCAGATGACTCAGAGTCCGTAAAAAAGGATGAATGCAAGGCAATTCACACCTTGTTGGCGTTGTGGAGGCTTCCATTCAGCCTATTCATGCCACTTCAAAGGGTATGTTTTCAAGAGCTGTGGAACAATGGGGCACCTCCAATGAGCTTGCAGATGAGCTGAAAGCTCTGAAAAACCTGCTAACCACTACGTGGCAGAGGAAGATCGGTCCATGGTGGATCAAAGCAATTTCGAGCCTCAGAGAGAGGAGGCAGATGATGAAGTACACGGGGTGCACACATTTTCGACGAAATATCCACCTATAATGCTAAATGTAAAATTGAATGGCTTACCCATAGCCATGGAACTGGACACTGGCACTAGCCAATCCATCATGAGTAAAAAGATGTTTGAGACACTGTGGTGCAACAAGGAACTCAGACCAGCCCTGAGCCCCATCCACACGAAACTGAAAATGTACACCAAAGAGCTCATCACTGTCCTGGGCAGCGCCATGGTCAAGGTCAACTACGAGGGCACGGTGCATGAACTACCGCTCTGGATTGTCCCGGGCAATGGCCCCACACTGCTTGGAAGGAGCTGGCTGGGCAAAATCCGCTGGAACTGGGATGACATCCGAGCGCTATCACATGTCGATGAGGCCTCATGTACCCAGGTTCTTAACAAATTTCCTTTCCTTTTTGAGCCAGGCATTGGAAACACTTCCGGGGCAAAGGTGCGGATCCACTTGGTCCCAGCGGCACGACCCATTCACCACAAGGCGTGAGCGGTACCTCACATGATGAGGGAGAGAGTGGAAATCGAGCTGGACAGGCTGCAACGCGAGGGCATCATTTCCCCAGTGGAATTCAGCGAGTGGGCCAGCCCGATTGTTCCAGTGCTCAAAAGTGATGGCACGGTCAGGATTTGCGGAGATTATAAAGTAACTATTAATCGTTTCTCGCTACAGGACCAATACCCACTACCTAAGGCTGCCTCAGCCCACATACAAAGGTGGGCACTCGCGCTATCAGCGTATAACTATACCATCTGCCACAGGCCAGGCACCGAGAACTGTGCGGATGCTCTCAGTCGGCTACCATTGCCCACCACGGGGGTGGAAATGGCACAGCCTGCAAACTTGTTGATGGTGGCGCAGCCCGCAGACTTGTTGATGGTTATGGAAGCATTTGAAAATGATAAATCACCTGTCACGGCCCGCCAGATTAGGACTTGGACCAGCCAAGATCCTCTGTTGTCCCTAGTAAAAAACTGTTTACTGCATGGGAGCTGGGCCAGCATCCCTGTTGAAATTCAAGAGCTAATCAAGCCATTCCAGTGGTGAAAGGATGAGCTGTCCATTCAGGCAGACTGCCTGTCGTGGGGTAACCGCGTAGTGCTACCCAAAAAGGGCAGGGAGACATTCATCTCTCCACAGTACACACTCGGGTATGGTAATGCTGAAAGCGATAGCCAGAGCCCACGTGTGGTTGCCTTGTATCGACTCTGACTTAGAGTCCTGTGTACGGCAATGCAGCGTGTCTACTCAGTTGAGCAACAGCCCAGAGAGGCACCACTAAGTTTGTGGTCCTGGCCCTCCAGACCATGGTCAAGGATCCATGTCGACTATGCGGGCCCATTTCTTGGTAAAATGTTCCTGGTGGTGGTGGATGCTTTTTCAAAATGGATTGAATGTGAAATAATGTCGGGAAGCACCGCCACCGCCACCATTGAATGCCTGAGGGCCATGATTGCCACCCACGGCCTGCCTGACATACTGGTCAGTGACAACGCGCCATATTTCACCAGTGCCGAATTTAAAGAATTCATGACCCGCAATGGGATCAAATATGTCACCTCGGCCCTGTTTAAACCAGCCTCCAATGGGCAGGCAGAGCGTGCAGTACAAACAATCTTAAATGAGTCACAGAAGGCTCACTCCAAACCCGCCTGTCCCAAGTACTGCTCAGCTACCGCACGAGACCCCAGTTGCTCACGGGGCTGAACCCGGCTGAACTACTCATGAAAAGGACACTTAACACTAGACTCTCGCTGGTTCACCCCAACCTGCATGATCAGGTTGAGAGCAGGCGGCAGCAACAAAATGTAAACGATGGTCGCGCCACTGTGTCACGGGAAATTGATCTGAATGACCCTGTGTATGTGCTAAATATGGACATGGTCCCAAGTGGATCGCGGGCACGGTGATAGCTAAAGAAGGGAGTAGGGTGTTTGTAGTCAAACTAGACAATGGACAAATTTGCAGAAAGCACCTGGACTAAACAAGACTGTGGTTCACAGACTGCCCTGAACATCCCACAGCAGACACCACCTTTTTCAAGCCCATAACACATACCCAAAGGATCAACGACACCATCCTGGACCAGGAAATCGAATCCATCACGCCCAACAGCCCAGCAAGGCCAGGCTCACCCAGCAGCCCTGCAGGGCCAACAACAGCCAGCCCAGCGAGGGCACAGCCAACACACCAGAACAGACATTTGTACCGATGCGGTCCACCGGGGAAAGAAAGGCTCCCGACCGCCTCACCTTGTAAATAGTTTTCACTTTGACTTTGATGTTGTGTATCTGTAAAGCATGCACTCCCATATTCCGCCACCAGCATCCCTTGGGAGCACTGTATATAAGCCGGCCCCTAAGGCCTGTTCCTCACTCTGGAGTGTTTTAATAAAGACTGAGGTCACTGTTACTTTAACCTCCGTGTGTGCCGTCTCATCTGTGTTAGGAACACAATAAGTATCACCAGCATCGCTGTTCAACAGTACATTTATATGCTTGCATTTGTTAATTACATCTTTTTCATTAATGTCACTGGCATCGCTGTACAAAGAGTGGAACTGTCCCATTAATTATGCTGGGTTGCCGGTCTCCTTTCATAAGGGTACAGCAGTTATCATGGGTAACTTTAATCTGCATATTGATTGGGCTAACCAAACTGGTAGCAATACTGTGGAGGAGGATTTACTGGAGTGTATAAGGGATGGTTTTCTAGACCAATATGTTGAGGAACCAACGAGAGAGCAGACCATTTTAGACTGGGTCTTGTGTAACGAGAGAGGATTAATTCGCAATCTGGTCGTGCGGGACCCCTTGAGGAAGAGTGACCATAATATTAAGATGGAGAGTGACACAGTTAATTCAGAGACTAGGGTCCTGAACTTAAAGAAAGGAAACTTCGACGGTATGAGACATGAATTTGCTAGGATAGACTGGAGAATGATACTTAAAGGGTTGACGGTGGATAGGCAATGGCAGACATTTAAATATCACATGGATGAACTACAACAATTGCACATCCCTGTGTGGCGTAAGAATAAAAAAGGGAAGTTGGCTCAACCGTGGCTACCAAGGGAAATTTGGGAAAGGTTTAAATCCAAGGACGAGACATATAAATTGCCCAGAAAAAGCAGCAAACCTGAGGACTGGGAGAAATTTAGAATTCAGCAGAGAGGACTAAGGGTTTAATTAGGAGGGGGAAAATAGAGTATGAGAGTAAGCTTGCAGGGAACATAAAAACTGATTGCAAAAGCTTCTCTAGATATGTGAAGAGAAAAAGATTAGTGAAGACTAATGTAGGTCCCTTGCAGTCAGAATCAGGTGAATTCATAATGGGGAACAAGGAAATGGCAGACCAATTGAACAAATACTTTAGTTCTGTCTTCACTAAGGAAGACACGAATAACCTCCCGAAAATACTAGGGGACTGAGGGTCTAGCGAGAAGGGGGAACTGAGGGAAATCCTTATTAGTGAAGAAATGGTGTTAGGGAAATTGAAGGGACTGAAGGCCAATAAATCCCCAGGGCCTGATAATCTGTATCCCAGAATACTTAAGTGGCCCCTAGAAGTAGTGGATGCATTGGTAGTCATTTTCCAACAGTCTTATCGACTCTGGATCAGTTCCTATGGATTGGAGGTTGGCTAATGTAACCCCACTTTTTAAAAAGAGGAGGGATAGAGAAAACAGGGAATTAAAGACTGGTTAACCTGACATCGGTGGTGGGGAAAATGCTAGAATCAATTATTAAAGATGTAATAGCAGCGCATTTGGAAAGCAGTGGCAGGATCGGTCCAAGTTAGCCATTCTTTCTGACTTTTAAATCATAGAATCATAATGCACAGAAGGAGGCCATTCGGCCCATCCTGCCTGTGCTGGCTCTTTGAAAGAGGTATCCAATTATTCCCACTCCCCTGCTCGTTCCCCTTAACCTTGAAAAATGTTCCTTTTCAAATATATATGCAAATGCCTTTTGAAAGTTACTATTGAATCTGCTGCCACCACTCTTTCAGGCAGTGAATTCCAGATCATAACAACTCTTCCAACTTTAAAACCGTCTGCCGAGGATGTCATTTCTCAATGGTATTGTGAGTATATACAACTCCGGTAACTGATTAACGCGATACCACAGCAATGGACCAAATTAACATCCCAGATAACTTGTGTGTTTCTGGCCCCTAAACCCAATGTGAACCAAATTTAACTTCATAGCAACATCATATTGGCCTGGAAATTGCGGCCGGAGGCTTGCCGCCCGCATACGCCTACGAATTGCAAAAAAACTCCGTATTTACCTGCCATCCCCGGAGCTTTGGACTCTTGCGATTCTGGGCCTGCAGGTGTACGCCTGTATAAAGGCCCACGGATCCCAGAGGTGCATGCGGTTCGCAAACGTCCCAGAGATATTGTGGAGCAGGCCAACCAATGACAAAGGAGGATTCCTATTATGCCTATGGGGATTCCATTTATGTATGGAATTCCCATAAGCATAATAGAAATCACCTAAGAAATACAATTTCATAACACTGAAATAAAAATAATCACAGCTTCAAATTAATTAAAGGATCCTTTAATTAAATATTTAAAACAAAAAATATAATTTTTTGAAAAATACATTTTTAACCATTTTTAAACAGGAATAACATGAACTAATTTTAAGTTAAGTGAATGTTTAAATCATTTAAAACATTTTATTTTAGCATTTATCTTGACCCTTGCGCCTGCTTTTATCAGGCATCAGGGTTTGGTGGGTATTCGCTGGGCAGTAGTTGGGGAAATAGCCCAACTCTGTGACAATGAAATTTGTATGATCTGTCAAGGAGAAATTTGACAGAGCGTATGCGCATTGCAAGCGTAAACCTGGAACTTGCAGGGCACTTACAACGGCATACATATGCCATCGTAGGTCCCTTAAAATCCAATATAAATTAAATCCATGATCCTTCATGGCCACTCAAGTTAAAATCTCAATGTAGCAAAATTCCTCCGACCAGGGTTGCCCTTGTACATGAGACACATGGCTTGCTTATGAAAATTATTATACACCCTATGCTGTGCCACAGCTGCCACTCCTCCCAGACTCCTTGCAAACCTGCCTAAGAGAGGTGTCACTTCTGCACTTTGTGCATCTGATATCTTACTCCAATTGTGGTTCTATATCTTGTGCAGTATGGTCTGCCAGTGCCACCTAGTTGGCACAAAAATTCTTGTCCAGCCCCTGTAGTCGAACCATGGCACATCACTCAGTGTTGTCCCAAAATGATAACTAGTTACTGCTCATGGGTTTTGCCAGGAATTGTCCCCACCTTGCTAAAACAGCTGCAGCGGAAGAGCAATTTGTTCTGCCCCTAGCCGGATGGTGTATCGCCTTGAGTGGATAGATGTAATGCTCCATCCTTGCTGAATAAGGTGTGTTGCAGAACCACCATTTTGGGTTTCTCTTTGCAGCTGGGAATACACTCCTTGGTCAAAATCCCTTTTTCAATTCAGACTTTGAAGTGTGATATGAGGTTTCCCTCTGTTTCTCCCCAAACACTTAGGTATGGATGTTGTAATATAGTTCCACCTTATGGACTACTGCTCCATCTAGTGGACTACTGTGGTAATACAGCCATTACTGTAAATGCAATAAAGACATCAGGTGACAGGTCACCTGACAATGTTCCTGTGTTGAAGCCACCTTGTGAAGTCCTGTATGTTTGTGAGGTCATAAAAAATATATCACAGATGCCTGGCTGCATCTCCCCCAGTCCCCTTATCCACTGCTCGAAACCACCTGACAAGTCATCTGCTTGGTCGTATTGCACTCTTGGCTCAGTTTAGGTGAGAGAAGCACTGGACCTTCTACCACTCTTGATAGCAAAAACACTCAAGTACGAAAGCCCGCTCTTCTTTCTAATGCTCTGGACTCCTCCTTCTTAAACTATGTAGCCCTGAAAAAATGCAATGGGTTATATCTTGGCACAAGTTTCCATTCAGAATGTCTGATGTTGACACTGTTGAACTTTCCGAGGTTGAGGGAAATTACCTGATTTATGCCAATGATGGACAGCCACACCACTGTGGCACATTTGGGATCTTGACAGACTGGAATGTATTCTTAATGGTGAGAGACTAGGGCCGTAAATTTCCGGGGTCCATCTGGGCGCGATCGGAAACTGATCAGGTGGGAAAGTTGAGATTTCTTGCAGCAGGTCTGGAACCCGGCATCATCCTGCCCCCTCGAGCCTTTCCCTCTGGTGCGTCTTCAATGTGCCAGCGACCCAACCGGCACAGGCGGGTGATCCAATTTAAAGGATTATTAGCTTGTTATCAGACCCTTAACCTTACCTTTGCAATTTCGCTGGCTGTCCTCAGGACTTCTGCTGCTCGAGACCCATGTTTGTCAACCTGAGCTGAGAATTCAGTGGCTATTGATCCAGCTGATTAACTGACAGCATCAAACGCAGTATAAAAGCTCCCATCTGACAGTTGATCACATTTCTCAGACAGAAGCTGTTGCTGACAGCACAGATTGAACTTACTTCAGCCTGCAAGTCTTTCCAGCAAAGTTTCCATCCAGTGGCACCTCATTGTAAAAACCTCTCTCACCAATGACAGATTGCTTCTGTCATCTCTACTTAACCTGCCCTGTATTATATCAACACGGGTGCCATTTATACCGTCTCACCTTGGTCTTCAGAATCTGACCACGATGAACCCCAACACCAGCAGCAGGCACACCAGCAGCATCAACAACAACAACACCAACCTCCGCAATCACCTGATGCTGCACACGACAGAGGGCAATGCACTAGAGCACATTGCTGCGCGGAAAGCCAGAGATGGCCTCATCATGGCCAGATTATTTAACTTTATGCTGTATACCCATATGGCTCCACATGATGTACCAGGTTGCCACCATCCCCAGACCAAGCTATTCCTTTCACACTCACCATCATTGCTGGAGGTACCGTTATGTCTCACCATTCACTGCAACTCACTAAGACATTTCCAAAGGTGCACACAAATCTGTCCAAGACCAGAAAGCGTTGAAAATAAAGATTTTTATGTTTGCCAGCACATTAATGGGAACTTTACATAAACACTGGATAAAACACCTATTATGTCTGTAATGTACTTATGAATGAGTCCACGAAGCAATGTGTATACTCAAACTGTAGTGATCTTGGTCCTTTATTCGTAACTACAGAGTGAAGCCGTCACATGGTGGCTACCCTTTTATACAGCCCCTGCCACCAGGGCAGGAAACCCCGGCCTCCACCAGTTGCACCCTCTAGTGATGCCAGCATAGTATATACACAGTGTAAACCTCATTGATAGTTCATCAGGTAAACAAATCTCCATCTTCTACAACTATACAGTGACTACACAGAGAGTATATCTATAGTCTGCATATATAATATCATTCTCCGCCAAGTTCTTTGTGCCAGTTACCTTTGTACTATGTGCTCTGGCTTAGCTCTTCCCAGACTTAAGTGCCAATAGCCCTTGTCCCTTGGCTGTGCTTTGGCTCGGCTCTCTCCCTGTTAACCCCCAAGTCCTTTTGCCACAACGTTGGGTAGTGGTTACCAGTTTGGATGGTTCGATGATGCAGTGGAGGTTCCAGTGGGTTCTGGATGTGATCCATGTGTGTGTCCATGGCTGCATACATCCATTTCCACCCCGCCCCTCCCCCCCCACTCCCTGCACAGCGAGATCATGCAGCTGGCCCATTACATTAACATACAGGATCAGACACAGTGCAAGCACAAAGAAAGCAAGAAAAAAAATTTTTTTTTACAGTTTGTATAGTGACACCTTGGTTCAGTGACTTACATTCATTACGTTTTACGGACGTGGGCCAGGATTGGGTAGATTGCATTCATGGTTCAGTCATGATCAGTACTGGGGTAGCAGTACAGGTATGTGAGGACGTTAGTTCCAGAGTAACCAGACAGGGTCCTAGTTGTTTGATAGCGGCGCTGTGCCCCCTGCTAGCGGGGTGGGCTTGGTTCGCTCACCTTGTCAGGACTCAGGGCCTTTGCTGTGGCCTAGTGGTGGGCAGAGCCACAGGTGTGTGTGGCCTCCCTGTCCTCCTTTGAGGGCTGCAGAATCTTCTGCCTGCTCTCTAACGGTGTTGGGAACCTGTTCCAGGGCCCATTTGGGGAACTCATTGATTCTGACCTTTCGCTCCTGGACATGGCCAAGGTACATGGCCGAGGTAGCGACTGGGTCTGGGGGCTGCGCCGTCTCCACCTGGGTGGTGAGCAACGGCGGCCGACTGCACGTATTGGCGCCGTTTTTGTTTCCGGGTCCGTGGTGAATAGTGCCATCGGGTGTCTGCAGCGTGGGATAGACCTGGGGCAGGGTATCAGGATCAGTGCCTTCACCCTCCTGAGGTCGCTGGCCTATAACTTGTGGGGACACCTGGGGCAGGGCATCAGGATCAACGCCTTTACCCTCTAAAATTCGCTCGCTTGCTACTTTTGGGGACACTGCATTCCCGACATCTCGCAACAACATTTTGTTCTTTACATGAGGAATAGTACCGACATCTCGCAACAACATTTTGTTCACAATCTTAGTCGGTTCGTTACATTGATTGCCATGCATACAATGTCTCTTTAATTTCAGTTGATTGCAGGTCTGTCTCCTTTAAGAGAACCCTGCTGGCTTTACCCCAATCAAATTCTTTGTTAAACACCACGTGTTGGTCCCTCAGTGTTGCACCTCGTGGTATTGCTGTGGACATCTTTTTTTTTTCAGTCACGCTGCACCTCACTGCAGCAGGGATACCATCTTGCCTCTGTCCTTGAGGTCGACTGCCTTGATCCTTCTCTCCCCTGATTCTGCCGCAAAAGCTGGAAGAGTGCCTGTGAATTCGATTTTCCTCCCCAGGAGTCCTGCCACTGGAGCCGGGTCGTTCCGGTCGGAGTCATGATGGTCTGTGCCTCAGGTGCTGCGTTGGTCTGTTCTCTGGTGCCTGCCCAAGCGAAGGTGAGGTTTTGCTCTGACTCTGTGCACAGGGGACATCCATTGATGGAGTGAAGAGATCTTCCCATTTCCACTGGATCTTCCCCATCCACCTTCTTCCGAGTAGCGTTGGACCATCACCTGCAACAATCCACAGAGGTAACTTGTGCACCACGCCATTATGGATTACACTTACATCCGCACTACAAGGATTGGGATCAGCTCCTTGGTATAGGTGTGCAACTTTTCCTTTACTGGGAGCAGCTCGGTTTGTTTTTCGTTCCATAGAGGAAATCCTTATTCGGCAGGAAATTGTGTTAGGGAAATTGATGGGATTGAAGGCCGATAAATCCCCGGGGTCTGATAGTCTGCATCCCAGAGTACTTAAGGAAGTGGTCCTAGAAATAATGGATGCATTGGTGATCATTTTCCAACAGTCTATCAACTCTGGATCAGTTCCAATGGACTGGAGGGTAGCTAATGTAACACCACTTTTTAAAAAAGGAGGGAGAGAGAAAACGGGGAATTATAGACCGGTTAGCCTGACATCAGTAGTGGGGAAAATGTTGGAATCAATTATTAAAGGTGAAATAGCAGCGCATTTGGAAAGCAGTGACAGTATCGGTCCAAGTCAGCATGGATTTATGAAGGGGAAATCATGCTTGACAAATCTTCTGGAATTTTTTGAGGATGTAACTAATAGAGTGGACAAGAGAGAACCAATGGATGTGGTGTATTTGGACTTTCAAAAGGCTTTTGACAAGATCCCACACAAGAGATTGGTGTGCAAAATTAAAGCACATGGTACTGGGGGTAATGTACTGACGTGGATTGAGAGCTGGTTGGCAGACAGGAAGCAGAGAGTCGGGATAAACGGGCCCTTTTCAGAATGGCAGACAGTGACTAATGGGGTGCCACAGGGCTCAGTGCTGGGACCCCAGTTATTTACAATATACATCAATCATTTAGGTGAAGGAATTGAGTGTAATATCTTCAAGTTTGCAGATGACACTAAGCTGGGTGGCAGTGTGAGCTGTGAGGAGGATGCTAAGAGGCTGCAGGGTGACTTGGAAAGGTTGGTGAGTGGGCAAATGCATGGCAGATGCAGTATAATGTGGATAAATGTGAG